>NC_088711.1:28499181-28611661 GCF_963576615.1 Watersipora subatra
TCATATCTACTCTCCACAAATACCAATCACTTCATAGCTACTCTCCACAAATACCAACAACTTCATAGCTACTCTCCACAAATACCAACAACTTCATAGCTACTCTCCACAAATACCAACCACTTCATATCTACTCTCCACAAATACCAACAACTTCATAGCTACTCTCCACAAATACCAACAACTTCATAGCTACTCTCCACAAATATCAACCACTTCATAGCTACTCTCCACAAATACCAACAACTTCATAGCTACTCTCCACAAATACCAATCACTTCATAGCTAATCTCCACAAATACCAATCACTTCATCGCTACCCTCCATAAATACCAACAACTTCATAGCTACTCTTCACAAATACCAACAACTTCATAGCTACTCTCCACAAATACCAACAACTTCATATCTACTCTCCACAAATACCAACAACTTCATAGCTAATCTCCACAAATATCAACCACTTCATAGCTACTCTCCACAAATACCAACCACTTCATAGCTACTCTCCACAAATACCAACAACTTCAT
This sequence comes from Watersipora subatra, assembly GCF_963576615.1. Classification (NCBI taxonomy): domain Eukaryota; kingdom Metazoa; phylum Bryozoa; class Gymnolaemata; order Cheilostomatida; family Watersiporidae; genus Watersipora; species Watersipora subatra. Next base: position 28,499,713 of record NC_088711.1, read on the forward strand.
AGCTACTCTCCACAAATACTAACCACTTCATAGCTACTCTCCACAAATATCAACCACTTCATATCTACTCTCCACAAATACCAACAACTTCATATCTACTCTCCACAAATACCAATCACTTCATAGCTACTCTCCACAAATACCAACCACTTCATAGCTACTCTCCACAAATACCAACAACTTCATATCTACTCTCCACAAATACCAACAACTTCATATCTACTCTCCACAAATACTAACCACTTCATAGCTACTCTCCACAAATATCAATCACTTCATAGCTACTCTCCACAAATACCAACAACTTCATAGCTACTCTCCACAAATACCAACAACTTCATATCTACTCTCCACAAATACCAACAACTTCATAGCTACTCTCCACAAATACCAACAACTTCATAGCTACTCTCCACAAATACCAACAACTTCATAGCTACTCTCCACAAATACTAACCACTTCATAGCTACTCTCCACAAATACCAATCACTTCATAGCTACTCTCCACAAATACTAACCACTTCATAGCTACTCTCCACAAATACCAATCACTTCATAGCTACTCTCCACAAATATCAACCACTTCATAGCTACTCTCCACAAATACCAACAACTTCATATCTACTCTCCACAAATACCAACAACTTCATATCTACTCTCCACAAATACCAACAACTTCATAGCTACTCTCCACAAATATCAACCACTTCATAGCTACTCTTCACAAATACCAACAACTTCATAGCTACTCTCCACAAATACTAACCACTTCATAGCTACTCTCCACAAATACCAACCACTTCATAGCTACTCTCCACAAATACCAACCACTTCATAGCTACTCTCCACAAATACCAACCACTTCATAGCTACTCTCCACAAATACCAACAACTTCATAGCTACTCTCCACAAATACCAACAACTTCATAGCTACTCTCCACAAATATCAACCACTTCATAGCTACTCTCCACAAATACCAACAACTTCATATCTACTCTCCACAAATACCAACCACTTCATAGCTATTCTCCACAAATACCAACCACTTCATAGCTACTCTCCACAAATACCAACCACTTCATAGCTACTCTCCACAAATACCAACCACTTCATAGCTACTCTCCACAAATACCAACCACTTCATAGCTACTCTCCACAAATACCAACAACTTCATAGCTACTCTCCACAAATACCAATCACTTCATAGCTACTCTCCACAAATATCAACCACTTCATAGCTACTCTCCACAAATACCAACAACTTCATATCTACTCTCCACAAATACCAACAACTTCATATCTACTCTCCACAAATACCAACCACTTCATAGCTACTCTCCACAAATACCAACCACTTCATAGCTACTCTCCACAAATATCAATCACTTCATAGCTACTCTCCACAAATACCAACAACTTCATAGCTACTCTCCACAAATATCAACCACTTCATAGCTACTCTTCACAAATACCAATCACTTCATAGCTAATCTCCACAAATACCAATCACTTCATCGCTACCCTCCATAAATACCAACAACTTCATAGCTACTCTCCACAAATACCAACAACTTCATATCTACTCTCCACAATTACCAACCACTTCATAGCTACTCTCCACAAATACCAATCACTTCATAGCTACTCTCCACAAATACCAACCACTTCATAGCTACTCTCCACAAATACCAACAACTTCATAGCTACTCTCCACAAATATCAACCACTTCATAGCTACTCTCCACAAATACCAACAACTTCATATCTACTCTCCACAAATACCAATCACTTCATAGCTAATCTCCACAAATACCAACAACTTCATAGCTACTCTCCACAAATACCAACCACTTCATAGCTACTCTCCACAAATACCAACAACTTCATAGCTACTCTCCACAAATATCAACCACTTCATAGCTACTCTCCACAAATACCAACAACTTCATAGCTACTCTCTACAAATACTAACCACTTCATAGCTACTCTCCACAAATACCAATCACTTCATAGCTACTCTCCACAAATACCAACAACTTCATATCTACTCTCCACAAATATCAACCACTTCATAGCTACTCTCCACAAATACCAATCACTTCATAGCTACTCTCCACAAATATCAACCAATTCATAGCTACTCTCCACAAATACTAACCACTTCATAGCTACTCTCCACAAATACCAACCACTTCATAGCTACTCTCCACAAATACCAACCACTTCATAGCTACTCTCCACAAATACCAACAACTTCATATCTACTCTCCACAAATACCAACAACTTCATAGCTACTCTCCACAAATACCAACAACTTCATATCTACTCTCCACAAATACTAACAACTTCATAGCTACTCTCCACAAATACCAACCACTTCATAGCTACTCTCCACAAATATCAACCACTTCATAGCTACTCTCCACAAATACCAACAACTTCATATCTACTCTCCACAAATATCAACCACTTCATAGCTACTCTCCACAAATACTAACCACTTCATAGCTACTCTCCACAAATACCAACCACTTCATAGCTACTCTCCACAAATACCAACAACTTCATATCTACTCTCCACAAATACCAACAACTTCATAGCTACTCTCCACAAATATCAACCACTTCATAGCTACTCTCCACAAATACCAATCACTTCATAGCTACTCTCCACAAATACCAACAACTTCATATCTACTCTCCACAAATACCAATCACTTCATAGCTACTCTCCACAAATATCAACCACTTCATAGCTACTCTCCACAAATACTAACCACTTCATAGCTACTCTCCACAAATACCAACCACTTCATAGCTACTCTCCACAAATACCAACAACTTCATATCTACTCTCCACAAATACCAACAACTTCATATCTACTCTCCACAAATATCAACCACTTCATAGCTACTCTCCACAAATACTAACCACTTCATAGCTACTCTCCACAAATACCAACCACTTCATAGCTACTCTCCACAAATACCAACAACTTCATATCTACTCTCCACAAATACCAACAACTTCATAGCTACTCTCCACAAATATCAACCACTTCATAGCTACTCTCCACAAATACCAATCACTTCATAGCTACTCTCCACAAATACCAACAACTTCATATCTACTCTCCACAAATACCAATCACTTCATAGCTACTCTCCACAAATATCAACCACTTCATAGCTACTCTCCACAAATACTAACCACTTCATAGCTACTCTCCACAAATACCAACCACTTCATAGCTACTCTCCACAAATACCAACCACTTCATAGCTACTCTCCACAAATACCAACAACTTCATATCTACTCTCCACAAATATCAACCACTTCATAGCTACTCTCCACAAATATCAATCACTTCATAGCTACTCTCCACAAATACCAACAACTTCATAGCTAATCTCCACAAATACCAATCACTTCATAGCTACTCTCCACAAATACCAACAACTTCATATCTACTCTCCACAAATACTAACCACTTCATAGCTACTCTTCACAAATACCAACAACTTCATAGCTACTCTCCACAAATACCAATCACTTCATAGCTACTCTCCACAAATACCAATCACTTCATAGCTACTCTCCACAAATACCAACAACTTCATAGCTACTCTCCACAAATACCAACAACTTCATATCTACTCTCCACAAATATCAACCACTTCATAGCTACTCTCCACAAATACCAATCACTTCATAGCTACTCTCCACAAATATCAACCACTTCATAGCTACTCTCCACAAATACTAACCACTTCATAGCTACTCTCCACAAATACCAACCACTTCATAGCTACTCTCCACAAATACCAACCACTTCATAGCTACTCTCCACAAATACTAACAACTTCATATCTACTCTCCACAAATACCAATCACTTCATAGCTAATCTCCACAAATACCAACAACTTCATAGCTACTCTCCACAAATACCAACAACTTCATAGCTACTCTCCACAAATACCAACAACTTCATATCTACTCTCCACAAATACCAATCACTTCATAGCTAATCTCCACAAATACCAACAACTTCATAGCTACTCTCCACAAATACCAACCACTTCATAGCTACTCTCCACAAATACCAACAACTTCATAGCTACTCTCCACAAATATCAACCACTTCATAGCTACTCTCCACAAATACCAACAACTTCATAGCTACTCTCCACAAATATCAACCACTTCATAGCTACTCTCCACAAATACCAACCATTTCATAGCTACTCTCCACAAATACCAACAACTTCATAGCTACTCTCCACAAATATCAACCACTTCATAGCTACTCTCCACAAATACCAACAACTTCATATCTACTCTCCACAAATACCAATCACTTCATAGCTAATCTCCACAAATACCAACAACTTCATAGCTACTCTCCACAAATACCAACAACTTCATATCTACTCTCCACAAATACTAACAACTTCATAGCTACTCTCCACAAATATCAACCACTTCATAGCTACTCTCCACAAATACCAACAACTTCATATCTACTCTCCACAAATACCAATCACTTCATAGCTAATCTCCACAAATACCAACAACTTCATAGCTACTCTCCACAAATACCAACCACTTCATAGCTACTCTCCACAAATACCAACAACTTCATAGCTACTCTCCACAAATATCAACCACTTCATAGCTACTCTCCACAAATACCAACAACTTCATATCTACTCTCCACAAATACCAATCACTTCATAGCTAATCTCCACAAATACCAACAACTTCATAGCTACTCTCCACAAATACCAACAACTTCATATCTACTCTCCACAAATACCAACAACTTCATATCTACTCTCCACAAATACCAACAACTTCATATCTACTCTCCACAAATACCAATCACTTCATAGCTAATCTCCACAAATACCAACAACTTCATAGCTACTCTCCACAAATACCAACCACTTCATAGCTACTCTCCACAAATACCAACAACTTCATAGCTACTCTCCACAAATATCAACCACTTCATAGCTACTCTCCACAAATACCAACAACTTCATAGCTACTCTCCACAAATACCAACAACTTCATATCTACTCTCCACAAATACCAACAACTTCATAGCTACTCTCCACAAATATCAACCACTTCATAGCTACTCTCCACAAATACCAATCACTTCATAGCTACTCTCCACAAATACTAACAACTTCATATCTACTCTCCACAAATACCAATCACTTCATAGCTACTCTCCACAAATACCAACAACTTCATATCTACTCTCCACAAATACCAATCACTTCATAGCTAATCTCCACAAATACCAACAACTTCATAGCTACTCTCCACAAATACCAACAACTTCATAGCTACTCTCCACAAATATCAACCACTTCATATCTACTCTCCACAAATACCAACAACTTCATAGCTACTCTCCACAAATATCAACCTCTTCATATCTACTCTCCACAAATACCAACAACTTCATAGCTACTCTCCACAAATACCAACAACTTCATAGCTACTCTCCACAAATATCAACCACTTCATAGCTACTCTCCACAAATACCAACAACTTCATATCTACTCTCCACAAATACCAACAACTTCATAGCTACTCTCCACAAATACTAACCACTTCATAGCTACTCTCCACAAATACCAACAACTTCATATCTACTCTCCACAAATACTAACCACTTCATAGCTACTCTCCACAAATATCAATCACTTCATAGCTACTCTCCACAAATATCAATCACTTCATAGCTACTCTCCATAAATACCAACAACTTCATAGCTACTCTTCACAAATACCAATCACTTCATAGCTAATCTCCACAAATACCAATCACTTCATCGCTACCCTCCATAAATACCAACAACTTCATAGCTACTCTTCACAAATACTAACCACTTCATAGCTACTCTCCACAAATACTAACCACTTCATAGCTACTCTCCACAAATATCAACCACTTCATAGCTACTCTCCACAAATACCAATCACTTCATAGCTACTCTCCACAAATACTAACAACTTCATAGCTACTCTTCACAAATACTAACCACTTCATAGCTACTCTCCACAAATACCAACAACTTCATAGCTAATCTCCACAAATACTAACAACTTCATAGCTAATCTCCACAAATACTAACAACTTCATAGCTACTCTTCACAAATACTAACCACTTCATAGCTACTCTCCACAAATACTAACCACTTCATACCTACTCTCCACAAATACCAATCACTTCATAGCTACTCTCCACAAATACCAACCACTTCATAGCTACTCTCCACAAATACTAACCACTTCATAGCTACTCTCCACAAATACTAACCACTTCATAGCTACTCTCCACAAATACTAACCACTTCATAGCTACTCTCCACAAATACCAATCACTTCATCGCTACCCTCCATAAATACCAACAACTTCATAGCTACTCTTCACAAATACCAATCACTTCATAGCTAATCTCCACAAATACCAATCACTTCATCGCTACCCTCCATAAATACCAACAACTTCATAGCTACTCTTCACAAATACTAACCACTTCATAGCTACTCTCCACAAATACTAACCACTTCATAGCTACTCTCCACAAATATCAACCACTTCATAGCTACTCTCCACAAATACCAATCACTTCATAGCTACTCTCCACAAATACTAACAACTTCATAGCTACTCTTCACAAATACTAACCACTTCATAGCTACTCTCCACAAATATTAACCACTTCATAGCTACTCTCCACAAATACCAATCACTTCATCGCTACCCTCCATAAATACCAACAACTTCATAGCTACTCTTCACAAATACCAATCACTTCATAGCTACTCTCCACAAATACCAACAACTTCATAGCTACTCTCCACAAATATCAACCACTTCATAGCTACTCTCCACAAATACCAATCACTTCATAGCTAATCTCCACAAATACCAATCACTTCATCGCTACCCTCCATAAATACCAACAACTTCATAGCTACTCTTCACAAATACTAACCACTTCATAGCTACTCTCCACAAATACTAACCACTTCATAGCTACTCTCCACAAATATCGACCACTTCATAGCTACTCTCCACAAATACCAATCACTTCATAGCTACTCTCCACAAATATCAACCACTTCATAGCTACTCTCCACAAATACCAATCACTTCATAGCTAATCTCCACAAATACTAACCACTTCATAGCTACTCTTCACAAATACTAACCACTTCATAGCTACTCTCCACAAATATCAACCACTTCATAGCTACTCTCCACAAATACCAATCACTTCATAGCTACTCTCCACAAATACTAACCACTTCATAGCTACTCTCCACAAATACCAATCACTTCATAGCTACTCTCCACAAATACTAACCACTTCATAGCTACTCTCCACAAATACCAATCACTTCATAGCTACTCTCCACAAATATCAACCACTTCATAGCTACTCTCCACAAATATCAACCACTTCATAGCTACTCTCCACAAATACCAACAACTTCATAGCTACTCTCCACAAATACCAATCACTTCATAGCTACTCTCCACAAATACCAATCACTTCATAGCTACTCTCCACAAATACCAACAACTTCATAGCTACTCTCCACAAATACCAACAACTTCATATCTACTCTCCACAAATATCAACCATTTCATAGCTACTCTCCACAAATACCAATCACTTCATAGCTACTCTCCACAAATATCAACCACTTCATAGCTACTCTCCACAAATACTAACCACTTCATAGCTACTCTCCACAAATACCAACCACTTCATAGCTACTCTCCACAAATACCAACCACTTCATAGCTACTCTCCACAAATACCAACAACTTCATATCTACTCTCCACAAATACCAACAACTTCATAGCTACTCTCCACAAATATCAACAACTTCATAGCTACTCTCCACAAATACCAACAACTTCATATCTACTCTCCACAAATATCAACCACTTCATAGCTACTCTCCACAAATACCAATCACTTCATAGCTACTCTCCACAAATATCAACCACTTCATAGCTACTCTCCACAAATACTAACCACTTCATAGCTACTCTCCACAAATACCAACCACTTCATAGCTACTCTCCACAAATACCAACCACTTCATAGCTACTCTCCACAAATACCAACAACTTCATATCTACTCTCCACAAATACCAACAACTTCATAGCTACTCTCCACAAATATCAACAACTTCATATCTACTCTCCACAAATACTAACAACTTCATAGCTACTCTCCACAAATATCAACCACTTCATAGCTACTCTCCACAAATACCAACCACTTCATAGCTACTCTCCACAAATACCAACAACTTCATAGCTACTCTCCACAAATATCAACCACTTCATAGCTACTCTCCACAAATACCAACAACTTCATATCTACTCTCCACAAATACCAATCACTTCATAGCTACTCTCCACAAATATCAATCACTTCATAGCTACTCTCCACAAATACTAACCACTTCATAGCTACTCTCCACAAATACCAATCACTTCATAGCTACTCTCCACAAATATCAACCACTTCATAGCTAATCTCCACAAATACCAATCACTTCATAGCTACTCTCCACAAATACCAACCACTTCATAGCTACTCTTCACAAATACTAACCACTTCATAGCTACTCTCCACAAATACTAACCACTTCATAGCTACTCTCCACAAATATCAACCACTTCATAGCTACTCTCCACAAATATCAACCACTTCATAGCTACTCTCCACAAATACCAACCACTTCATAGCTACTCTCCACAAATACCAACAACTTCATAGCTACTCTCCACAAATATCAACCACTTCATAGCTACTCTCCACAAATACCAACAACTTCATATCTACTCTCCACAAATACCAATCACTTCATAGCTAATCTCCACAAATACCAACAACTTCATAGCTACTCTCCACAAATACCAACCACTTCATAGCTACTCTCCACAAATACCAACAACTTCATAGCTACTCTCCACAAATACCAATCACTTCATAGCTAATCTCCACAAATGCCAACAACTTCATAGCTACTCTCCACAAATACCAAGCACTTCATAGCTAATCTCCACAAATACCAACAACTTCATAGCTACTCTCCACAAATACCAACAACTTCATAGCTACTCTCCACAAATACCAACAACTTCATATCTACTCTCCACAAATACCAACAACTTCATAGCTACTCTCCACAAATATCAACCACTTCATAGCTACTCTCCACAAATACCAACAACTTCATATCTACTCTCCACAAATACCAATCACTTCATAGCTAATCTCCACAAATACCAACAACTTCATAGCTACTCTCCACAAATACCAACCACTTCATAGCTAATCTCCACAAATACCAACAACTTCATAGCTACTCTCCACAAATACCAACAACTTCATAGCTACTCTCCACAAATACCAACAACTTCATATCTACTCTCCACAAATACCAACAACTTCATAGCTACTCTCCACAAATATCAACCACTTCATAGCTACTCTCCACAAATACCAATCACTTCATAGCTACTCTCCACAAATACTAACAACTTCATATCTACTCTCCACAAATACCAATCACTTCATAGCTACTCTCCACAAATACCAACAACTTCATATCTACTCTCCACAAATACCAATCACTTCATAGCTAATCTCCACAAATACCAACAACTTCATAGCTACTCTCCACAAATACCAACAACTTCATAGCTACTCTCCTCAAATATCAACCACTTCATATCTACTCTCCACAAATACCAACAACTTCATAGCTACTCTCCACAAATATCAACCACTTCATATCTACTCTCCACAAATACCAACAACTTCATAGCTACTCTCCACAAATATCAACCACTTCATATCTACTCTCCACAAATATCAACCACTTCATAGCTACTCTCCTCGAATATCAACCACTTCATATCTACTCTCCACAAATACCAACAACTTCATAGCTACTCTCCACAAATATCAACCACTTCATATCTACTCTCCACAAATACCAACAACTTCATAGCTACTCTCCACAAATATCAACCACTTCATATCTACTCTCCACAAATATCAACCACTTCATAGCTACTCTCCACAAATACCAACAACTTCATAGCTACTCTCCACAAATACCAACAACTTCATAGCTACTCTCCACAAATACCAACAACTTCATAGCTACTCTCCACAAATACCAACAACTTCATAGCTACTCTCCACAAATACCAATCACTTCATAGCTACTCTCCACAAATACCAACAACTTCATAGCTACTCTCCACAAATACCAACAACTTCATAGCTACTCTCCACAAATACCAACAACTTCATAGCTACTCTCCACAAATACCAACAACTTCATATCTACTCTCCACAAATATCAACAACTTCATATCTACTCTCCACAAATACCAACAACTTCATAGCTACTCTCCACAAATACCAACAACTTCATAGCTACTCTCCACAAATACCAACAACTTCATAGCTACTCTCCACAAATATCAACAACTTCATATCTACTCTCCACAAATACCAACAACTTCATAGCTACTCTCCACAAATATCAACCACTTCATATCTACTCTCCACAAATACTAACCACTTCATAGCTACTCTCCACAAATACCAACAACTTCATAGCTACTCTCCACAAATACCAACAACTTCATATCTACTCTCCACAAATATCAACAACTTCATATCTACTCTCCACAAATACCAACCACTTCATAGCTACTCTCCACAAATACCAACCACTTCATAGCTACTCTCCACAAATACCAACAACTTCATAGCTACCCTCCACAAATACCAACCACTTCATAGCTACTCTCCACAAATATCAACAACTTCATATCTACTCTCCACAAATACCAACAACTTCATAGCTACTCTCCACAAATATCAACCACTTCATAGCTACTCTCCACAAATATCAACAACTTCATATCTACTCTCCACAAATACCAACCACTTCATAGCTACTCTCCACAAATACCAACCACTTCATAGCTACTCTCCACAAATACCAACAACTTCATAGCTACCCTCCACAAATACCAACCACTTCATAGCTACTCTCCACAAATATCAACAACTTCATATCTACTCTCCACAAATACCAACAACTTCATAGCTACTCTCCACAAATACTAATCACTTCATAGCTACTCTCCACAAATACCAATCACTTCATAGCTACTCTCCACAAATACCAACAACTTCATATCTACTCTCCACAAATACCAACAACTTCATAGCTACTCTCCACAAATATCAACCACTTCATAGCTACTCTCCACAAATATCAACAATTTCATAGCTACTCTCCACAAATATCAACCACTTCATAGCTACTCTCCACAAATATCAACAACTTCATATCTACTCTCCACAAATACCAACAACTTCATAGCTACTCTCCACAAATACTAACCACTTCATAGCTACTCTCCACAAATATCAACCACTTCATATCTACTCTCCACAAATACCAACAACTTCATAGCTACTCTCCACAAATACCAACAACTTCATAGCTACTCTCCACAAATATCAACCACTTCATATCTACTCTCCACAAATATCAACCACTTCATAGCTACTCTCCACAAATACCAACAACTTCATAGCTACTCTCCACAAATACTAACAACTTCATATCTACTCTCCACAAATACCAATCACTTCATAGCTACTCTCCACAAATACCAACAACTTCATAGCTACTCTCCACAAATACCAACAACTTCATAGCTACTCTCCACAAATACCAACAACTTCATAGCTACTCTCCACAAATATCAACAACTTCATATCTACTCTCCACAAATACCAACAACTTCATATCTACTCTCCACAAATACCAACCACTTCATAGCTACTCTCCACAAATACTAACAACTTCATATCTACTCTCCACAAATACCAACAACTTCATAGCTACTCTCCACAAATATCAACCACTTCATAGCTACTCTCCACAAATATCAACAACTTCATATCTACTCTCCACAAATACCAACCACTTCATATCTACTCTCCACAAATACCAACAACTTCATAGCTACTCTCCACAAATACCAACAACTTCATAGCTACTCTCCACAAATATCAACCACTTCATATCTACTCTCCACAAATACCAACAACTTCATAGCTACTCTCCACAAATACCAACAACTGCATAGCTACTCTCCACAAATACCAACAACTTCATAGCTACTCTCCACAAATATCAACAACTTCATATCTACTCTCCACAAATACCAACAACTTCATAGCTAATCTCCACAAATACCAACAACTTCATAGCTACTCTCCACAAATATCAACCACTTCATATCTACTCTCCACAAATATCAACCACTTCATAGCTACTCTCCACAAATACCAACAACTTCATAGCTACTCTCCACAAATACTAACAACTTCATATCTACTCTCCACAAATACCAATCACTTCATAGCTACTCTCCACAAATACCAACAACTTCATAGCTACTCTCCACAAATACCAACAACTTCATAGCTACTCTCCACAAATACCAACAACTTCATAGCTACTCTCCACAAATACCAACAACTTCATATCTACTCTCCACAAATATCAACAACTTCATATCTACTCTCCACAAATACTAACCACTTCATAGCTACTCTCCACAAATATCAACCACTTCATAGCTACTCTCCACAAATACCAACAACTTCATAGCTACTCTCCACAAATATCAACCACTTCATATCTACTCTCCACAAATATCAACCACTTCATAGCTACTCTCCACAAATACCAACAACTTCATAGCTACTCTCCACAAATACTAACCACTTCATAGCTACTCTCCACAAATATCAACAACTTCATATCTACTCTCCACAAATACCAACAACTTCATAGCTACTCTCCACAAATATCAACCACTTCATATCTACTCTCCACAAATACCAACAACTTCATAGCTACTCTCCACAAATATCAACCACTTCATATCTACTCTCCACAAATATCAACCACTTCATAGCTACTCTCCACAAATACCAACAACTTCATAGCTACTCTCCACAAATACTAACAACTTCATATCTACTCTCCACAAATACCAATCACTTCATAGCTACTCTCCACAAATACCAACAACTTCATAGCTACTCTCCACAAATACCAACAACTTCATAGCTACTCTCCACAAATACCAACAACTTCATAGCTACTCTCCACAAATATCAACAACTTCATAGCTACCCTCCACAAATATCAACAACTTCATATCTACTCTCCACAAATACCAACAACTTCATAGCTACTCTCCACAAATACTAACCACTTCATAGCTACTCTCCACAAATACCAACAACTTCATAGCTACTCTCCACAAATATCAACCACTTCATATCTACTCTCCACAAATATCAACCACTTCATAGCTACTCTCCACAAATACCAACAACTTCATAGCTACTCTCCACAAATACTAACAACTTCATATCTACTCTCCACAAATACCAATCACTTCATAGCTACTCTCCACAAATACCAACAACTTCATAGCTACTCTCCACAAATACCAACAACTTCATAGCTACTCTCCACAAATACCAACAACTTCATAGCTACTCTCCACAAATACCAACAACTTCATATCTACTCTCCACAAATATCAACAACTTCATATCTACTCTCCACAAATACTAACCACTTCATAGCTACTCTCCACAAATATCAACCACTTCATAGCTACTCTCCACAAATACCAACAACTTCATAGCTACTCTCCACAAATATCAACCACTTCATATCTACTCTCCACAAATATCAACCACTTCATAGCTACTCTCCACAAATACCAACAACTTCATAGCTACTCTCCACAAATACTAACCACTTCATAGCTACTCTCCACAAATACCAACAACTTCATAGCTACTCTCCACAAATACTAACCACTTCATAGCTACTCTCCACAAATATCAACAACTTCATATCTACTCTCCACAAATACTAACAACTTCATAGCTACTCTCCACAAATACCAATCACTTCATAGCTACTCTCCACAAATACCAACAACTTCATAGCTACTCTCCACAAATATCAACAACTTCATATCTACTCTCCACAAATACCAACAACTTCATAGCTACTCTCCACAAATATCAACCACTTCATAGCTACTCTCCACAAATACCAACAACTTCATAGCTACTCTCCACAAATACTAACCACTTCATAGCTACTCTCCACAAATATCAACAACTTCATATCTACTCTCCACAAATACCAACAACTTCATAGCTACTCTCCACAAATATCAACCACTTCATAGCTACTCTCCACAAATACCAACAACTTCATAGCTACTCTCCACAAATATCAACAACTTCATATCTACTCTCCACAAATACTAACCACTTCATAGCTACTCTCCACAAATATCAACCACTTCATATCTACTCTCCACAAATATCAACCACTTCATAGCTACTCTCCACAAATATCAACCACTTCATAGCTACTCTCCACAAATATCAACAACTTCATATCTACTCTCCACAAATACCAACAACTTCATATCTACTCTCCACAAATACCAACAACTTCATAGCTACTCTCCACAAATACCAACAACTTCATAGCTACTCTCCACAAATACCAACAACTTCATAGCTACTCTCCTCAAATACCAACAACTTCATAGCTACTCTCCACAAATACCAACAACTTCATAGCTACTCTCCACAAATACCAACAACTTCATAGCTACTCTCCACAAATATCAACCACTTCATATCTACTCTCCACAAATATCAACCACTTCATAGCTACTCTCCACAAATACCAACAACTTCATAGCTACTCTCCACAAATACCAACAACTTCATAGCTACTCTCCACAAATACCAACAACTTCATAGCTACTCTCCTCAAATACCAACAACTTCATAGCTACTCTCCACAAATACCAACAACTTCATAGCTACTCTCCACAAATACCAACAACTTCATAGCTACTCTCCACAAATACCAACAACTTCATAGCTACTCTCCACAAATACCAACAACTTCATAGCTACTCTCCACAAATACCAACAACTTCATAGCTACTCTCCACAAATACCAACAACTTCATAGCTACTCTCCACAAATACCAACAACTTCATAGCTACTCTCCACAAATATCAACCACTTCATATCTACTCTCCACAAATATCAACCACTTCATATCTACTCTCCACAAATATCAACCACTTCATAGCTACTCTCCACAAATATCAACAACTTCATAGCTACTCTCCACAAATACCAATCACTTCATAGCTACTCTCCACAAATACTAACAACTTCATATCTACTCTCCACAAATACCAATCACTTCATAGCTACTCTCCACAAATACCAACAACTTCATAGCTACTCTCCTCAAATATCAACCACTTCATATCTACTCTCCACAAATACCAACAACTTCATAGCTACTCTCCACAAATATCAACCACTTCATATCTACTCTCCACAAATACCAACAACTTCATAGCTACTCTCCACAAATATCAACCACTTCATATCTACTCTCCACAAATATCAACCACTTCATAGCTACTCTCCACAAATACCAACAACTTCATAGCTACTCTCCACAAATACCAACAACTTCATAGCTACTCTCCACAAATACCAACAACTTCATAGCTACTCTCCACAAATACCAACAACTTCATATCTACTCTCCACAAATATCAACCACTTCATATCTACTCTCCACAAATACCAACAACTTCATAGCTACTCTCCACAAATATCAACCACTTCATAGCTACTCTCCACAAATACCAACAACTTCATAGCTACTCTCCACAAATACTAACAACTTCATAGCTACTCTCCACAAATACCAACAACTTCATAGCTACTCTCCACAAATATCAACCACTTCATAGCTACTCTCCACAAATACCAACAACTTCATAGCTACTCTCCACAAATACCAACAACTTCATAGCTACTCTCCACAAATATCAACCACTTCATAGCTACTCTCCACAAATACCAACAACTTCATAGCTACTCTCCACAAATACCAACAACTTCATAGCTACTCTCCACAAATACCAACAACTTCATAGCTACTCTCCACAAATACCAACAACTTCATATCTACTCTCCACAAATATCAACAACTTCATATCTACTCTCCACAAATACCAACAACTTCATAGCTACTCTCCACAAATACCAACAACTTCATAGCTACTCTCCACAAATACCAACAACTTCATAGCTACTCTCCACAAATACCAACAACTTCATATCTACTCTCCACAAATATCAACAACTTCATATCTACTCTCCACAAATACTAACAACTTCATAGCTACTCTCCACAAATACCAATCACTTCATAGCTACTCTCCACAAATACCAACAACTTCATAGCTACTCTCCACAAATACTAACAACTTCATAGCTACTCTCCACAAATACCAACAACTTCATAGCTACTCTCCACAAATATCAACCACTTCATAGCTACTCTCCACAAATACCAACAACTTCATAGCTACTCTCCACAAATACCAACAACTTCATAGCTACTCTCCACAAATATCAACCACTTCATAGCTACTCTCCACAAATACTAACAACTTCATAGCTACTCTCCACAAATACCAACAACTTCATATCTACTCTCCACAAATACCAACAACTTCATATCTACTCTCCACAAATACCAACAACTTCATATCTACTCTCCACAAATATCAACAACTTCATAGCTACTCTCCACAAATATCAACAACTTCATATTTACTCTCCACAAATACCAACAACTTCATAGCTACTCTCCACAAATATCAACAACTTCATAGCTACTCTCCACAAATACCAATCACTTCATAGCTACTCTCCACAAATATCAACAACTTCATAGCTACTCTCCACAAATATCAACAACTTCATATCTACTCTCCACAAATATCAACAACTTCATAGCTACTCTCCACAAATACCAACAACTTCATATCTACTCTCCACAAATATCAACCACTTCATAGCTACTCTCCATAAATACCAACAACTTCATAGCTAATCTCCACAAATATCAACAACTTCATAGCTACTCTCCACAAATATCAACAACTTCATATCTACTCTCCACAAATATCAACAACTTCATAGCTACTCTCCACAAATATCAACAACTTCATAGCTACTCTCCACAAATATCAACAACTTCATATCTACTCTCCACAAATATCAACAACTTCATAGCTACTCTCCACAAATACCAACAACTTCATATCTACTCTCCACAAATATCAACCACTTCATAGCTACTCTCCATAAATACCAACAACTTCATATCTACTCTCCACAAATATCAACAACTTCATAGCTACTCTCCACAAATACCAATCACTTCATATCTACTCTCCACAAATACCAACCACTTCATAGCTACTCTCCACAAATACCAACAACTTCATAGCTACTCTCCACAAATATCAACAACTTCATATCTACTCTCCACAAATATCAACCACTTCATAGCTACTCTCCATAAATACCAACAACTTCATAGCTAATCTCCACAAATATCAACAACTTCATAGCTACTCTCCACAAATATCAACAACTTCATATCTACTCTCCACAAATATCAACCACTTCATAGCTACTCTCCATAAATACCAACAACTTCATAGCTAATCTCCACAAATATCAACAACTTCATAGCTACTCTCCACAAATATCAACAACTTCATATCTACTCTCCACAAATATCAACAACTTCATAGCTACTCTCCACAAATACCAACAACTTCATAGCTAATCTCCACAAATATCAACAACTTCATAGCTACTCTCCACAAATATCAACAACTTCATATCTACTCTCCACAAATATCAACCACTTCATAGCTACTCTCCACAAATACCAACAACTTCATATCTACTCTCCACAAATATCAACAACTTCATATCTACTCTCCACAAATATCAACAACTTCATATCTACTCTCCACAAATATCAACCACTTCATAGCTACTCTCCATAAATACCAACAACTTCATAGCTAATCTCCACAAATATCAACAACTTCATAGCTACTCTCCACAAATATCAACAACTTCATATCTACTCTCCACAAATATCAACAACTTCATAGCTACTCTCCACAAATACCAACAACTTCATAGCTAATCTCCACAAATATCAACAACTTCATAGCTACTCTCCACAAATATCAACAACTTCATAGCTACTCTCCACAAATACCAACCACTTCATAGCTACTCTCCACAAATACCAACAACTTCATATCTACTCTCCACAAATATCAACAACTTCATATCTACTCTCCACAAATATCAACAACTTCATATCTACTCTCCACAAATACCAACAACTTCATATCTACTCTCCACAAATACCAACAACTTCATATCTACTCTCCACAAATATCAACAACTTCATAGCTACTCTCCACAAATATCAACAACTTCATATCTACTCTCCACAAATACCAACAACTTCATATCTACTCTCCACAAATATCAACAACTTCATATCTACTCTCCACAAATATCAACAACTTCATATCTACTCTCCACAAATACCAACAACTTCATATCTACTTTCCACAAATACCAACAACTTCATATCTACTCTCCACAAATATCAACAACTTCATATCTACTCTCCACAAATACCAACAACTTCATATCTACTCTCCACAAATATCAACAACTTCATAGCTACTCTCCACAAATATCAACAACTTCATATCTACTCTCCACAAATACCAACAACTTCATATCTACTCTCCACAAATATCAACAACTTCATATCTACTCTCCACAAATATCAACAACTTCATATCTACTCTCCACAAATACCAACAACTTCATATCTACTCTCCACAAATACCAACCACTTCATAGCTACTCTCCACAAATATCAACCACTTCATAGCTACTCTCCACAAATATCAACAACTTCATATCTACTCTCCACAAATATCAACAACTTCATAGCTACTCTCCACAAATATCAACAACTTCATATCTACTCTCCACAAATACCAACAACTTCATATCTACTCTCCACAAATATCAACAACTTCATAGCTACTCTCCACAAATACCAACAACTTCATATCTACTCTCCACAAATATCAACAACTTCATATCTACTCTCCACAAATATCAACAACTTCATAGCTACTCTCCACAAATACCAACAACTTCATATCTACTCTCCACAAATACCAACAACTTCATATCTACTCTCCACAAATATCAACAACTTCATATCTACTCTCCACAAATATCAACAACTTCATATCTACTCTCCACAAATACCAACAACTTCATATCTACTCTCCACAAATATCAACAACTTCATATCTACTCTCCACAAATATCAACAACTTCATATCTACTCTCCACAAATACCAACAACTTCATATCTACTCTCCACAAATACCAACAACTTCATATCTACTCTCCACAAATATCAACAACTTCATAGCTACTCTCCACAAATATCAACAACTTCATATCTACTCTCCACAAATATCAACAACTTCATATCTACTCTCCACAAATATCAACAACTTCATAGCTACTCTCCACAAATATCAACAACTTCATATCTACTCTCCACAAATATCAACCACTTCATAGCTACTCTCCACAAATATCAACAACTTCATAGCTACTCTCCACAAATACCAACAACTTCATATCTACTCTCCACAAATATCAACAACTTCATATCTACTCTCCACAAATACCAACAACTTCATATCTACTCTCCACAAATACCAACAACTTCATAGCTACTCTCCACAAATACCAATCACTTCATAGCTACTCTCCACAAATACTAACAACTTCATATCTACTCTCCACAAATATCAACCACTTCATAGCTACTCTCCACAAATACCAATCACTTCATAGCTACTCTCCACAAATACTAACAACTTCATATCTACTCTCCACAAATACCAACAACTTCATAGCTACTCTCCACAAATACCAATCACTTCATAGCTACTCTCCACAAATACTAACAACTTCATATCTACTCTCCACAAATATCAACCACTTCATAGCTACTCTCCACAAATACCAATCACTTCATAGCTACTCTCCACAAATACTAACAACTTCATATCTACTCTCCACAAATACCAATCACTTCATAGCTACTCTCCACAAATACTAACAACTTCATATCTCCTCTCCACAAATACCAATCACTTCATAGCTACTCTCCACAAATACTAACAACTTCATATCTACTCTCCACAAATATCAACCACTTCATAGCTACTCTCCACAAATATCAACCACTTCATAGCTACTCTCCACAAATACCAACAACTTCATAGCTACTCTCCACAAATACCAACAACTTCATAGCTACTCTCCACAAATACTAACCACTTCATAGCTACTCTCCACAAACACCAACAACTTCATATCTACTCTCCACAAATACTAACCACTTCATAGCTACTCTCCACAAATACCAACAACTTCATATCTACTCTCCACAAATACCAACAACTTCATAGCTACTCTCCACAAATACCAACAACTTCATAGCTACTCTCCACAAATACCAACAACTTCATATCTACTCTCCACAAATACCAACAACTTCATATCTACTCTCCACAAATACTAACCACTTCATAGCTACTCTCCACAAATACTAACCACTTCATAGCTACTCTCCACAAATATCAACAACTTCATATCTACTCTCCACAAATACCAACAACTTCATAGCTACTCTCCACAAATACCAACAACTTCATAGCTACTCTCCACAAATACCAATCACTTCATAGCTACTCTCCACAAATACTAACAACTTCATATCTACTCTCCACAAATACCAATCACTTCATAGCTACTCTCCACAAATACTAACAACTTCATATCTACTCTCCACAAATACCAACAACTTCATAGCTACTCTCCACAAATACCAACAACTTCATAGCTACTCTCCACAAATACCAACAACTTCATAGCTACTCTCCACAAATACCAACAACTTCATATCTACTCTCCACAAATACTAACCACTTCATAGCTACTCTCCACAAATACTAACCACTTCATAGCTACTCTCCACAAATATCAACAACTTCATATCTACTCTCCACAAATACCAACAACTTCATAGCTACTCTCCACAAATACCAACAACTTCATAGCTACTCTCCACAAATACCAATCACTTCATAGCTACTCTCCACAAATACTAACAACTTCATATCTACTCTCCACAAATACCAATCACTTCATAGCTACTCTCCACAAATACTAACAACTTCATATCTACTCTCCACAAATACCAACAACTTCATAGCTACTCTCCACAAATACCAACAACTTCATAGCTACTCTCCACAAATACCAACAACTTCATATCTACTCTCCACAAATACTAACAACTTCATAGCTACTCTCCACAAATACCAACCACTTCATATCTACTCTCCACAAATATCAACAACTTCATATCTACTCTCCACAAATACTAACCACTTCATAGCTACTCTCCACAAATACTAACCACTTCATAGCTACTCTCCACAAATACTAACAACTTCATAGCTACTCTCCACAAATATCAACCACTTCATAGCTACTCTCCACAAATATCAACAACTTCATATCTACTCTCCACAAATATCAACAACTTCATATCTACTCTCCACAAATATCAACAACTTCATATCTACTCTCCACAAATATCAACCACTTCATAGCTACTCTCCACAAATATCAATCACTTCATAGCTACTCTCCACAAATACTAACAACTTCATAGCTACTCTCCACAAATATCAACCACTTCATAGCTACTCTCCACAAATATCAACCACTTCATAGCTAATCTCCACAAATACCAACCACTTCATATCTACTCTCCACAAATACCAACAACTTCATAGCTACTCTCCACAAATATCAACAACTTCATATCTACTCTCCACAAATATCAACCACTTCATATCTACTCTCCACAAATATCAACAACTTCATATCTACTCTCCACAAATATCAACAACTTCATATCTACTCTCCACAAATATCAACAACTTCATATCTACTCTCCACAAATATCAATCACTTCATAGCTACTCTCCACAAATACCAGGCACTTCATAGCTACTCTCCACAAATACCAACAACTTCATAGCTACTCTCCACAAATACCAACAACTTCATAGCTACTCTCCACAAATACCAATCACTTCATAGCTACTCTCCACAAATACTAACAACTTCATATCTACTCTCCACAAATACCAATCA
This sequence comes from Watersipora subatra, assembly GCF_963576615.1. Classification (NCBI taxonomy): domain Eukaryota; kingdom Metazoa; phylum Bryozoa; class Gymnolaemata; order Cheilostomatida; family Watersiporidae; genus Watersipora; species Watersipora subatra. The sequence continues at coordinate 28,522,120 of NC_088711.1, forward strand.
CTTCATAGCTACTCTCCACAAATACTAACAACTTCATATCTACTCTCCACAAATACCAACAACTTCATAGCTACTCTCCACAAATACCAACAACTTCATAGCTACTCTCCACAAATACCAACAACTTCATATCTACTCTCCACAAATACCAACAACTTCATAGCTACTCTCCACAAATACCAATCACTTCATAGCTACTCTCCACAAATACTAACAACTTCATATCTACTCTCCACAAATATCAACCACTTCATAGCTACTCTCCACAAATATCAACCACTTCATAGCTACTCTCCACAAATACCAACAACTTCATAGCTACTCTCCACAAATACCAACAACTTCATAGCTACTCTCCACAAATACTAACCACTTCATAGCTACTCTCCACAAATACCAACAACTTCATATCTACTCTCCACAAATACTAACCACTTCATAGCTACTCTCCACAAATACCAACAACTTCATATCTACTCTCCACAAATACCAACAACTTCATAGCTACTCTCCACAAATACCAACAACTTCATAGCTACTCTCCACAAATACCAACAACTTCATATCTACTCTCCACAAATACCAACAACTTCATAGCTACTCTCCACAAATACCAACAACTTCATAGCTACTCTCCACAAATACCAACCACTTCATATCTACTCTCCACAAATATCAACAACTTCATATCTACTCTCCACAAATACTAACAACTTCATAGCTACTCTCCACAAATATCAACAACTTCATATCTACTCTCCACAAATACTAACAACTTCATAGCTACTCTCCACAAATACCAACAACTTCATAGCTACTCTCCACAAATACCAACAACTTCATAGCTACTCTCCACAAATACCAACCACTTCATATCTACTCTCCACAAATATCAACAACTTCATATCTACTCTCCACAAATACTAACAACTTCATAGCTACTCTCCACAAATACCAACAACTTCATAGCTACTCTCCACAAATACCAACCACTTCATATCTACTCTCCACAAATATCAACAACTTCATATCTACTCTCCACAAATACTAACAACTTCATAGCTACTCTCCACAAATACTAACAACTTCATAGCTACTCTCCACAAATATCAACCACTTCATAGCTACTCTCCACAAATACCAACAACTTCATAGCTACTCTCCACAAATATCAACCACTTCATAGCTACTCTCCACAAATACCAACAACTTCATAGCTACTCTCCACAAATACCAACAACTTCATAGCTACTCTCCACAAATATCAACCACTTCATAGCTACTCTCCACAAATACCAACAACTTCATAGCTACTCTCCACAAATACCAACAACTTCATAGCTACTCTCCACAAATACCAACAACTTCATAGCTACTCTCCACAAATACCAACAACTTCATAGCTACTCTCCACAAATACCAACAACTTCATATCTACTCTCCACAAATACCAACAACTTCATAGCTACTCTCCACAAATACCAATCACTTCATAGCTACTCTCCACAAATACTAACAACTTCATATCTACTCTCCACAAATATCAACCACTTCATAGCTACTCTCCACAAATACCAATCACTTCATAGCTACTCTCCACAAATACTAACAACTTCATAGCTACTCTTCACAAATACTAACCACTTCATAGCTACTCTCCACAAATATTAACCACTTCATAGCTACTCTCCACAAATACCAATCACTTCATCGCTACCCTCCATAAATACCAACAACTTCATAGCTACTCTTCACAAATACCAATCACTTCATAGCTACTCTCCACAAATACCAACAACTTCATAGCTACTCTCCACAAATATCAACCACTTCATAGCTACTCTCCACAAATACCAATCACTTCATAGCTAATCTCCACAAATACCAATCACTTCATCGCTACCCTCCATAAATACCAACAACTTCATAGCTACTCTTCACAAATACTAACCACTTCATAGCTACTCTCCACAAATACTAACCACTTCATAGCTACTCTCCACAAATATCAACCACTTCATAGCTACTCTCCACAAATACCAATCACTTCATAGCTACTCTCCACAAATATCAACCACTTCATAGCTACTCTCCACAATTACCAATCACTTCATAGCTAATCTCCACAAATACTAACCACTTCATAGCTACTCTTCACAAATACTAACCACTTCATAGCTACTCTCCACAAATATCAACCACTTCATAGCTACTCTCCACAAATACCAATCACTTCATAGCTACTCTCCACAAATACTAACCACTTCATAGCTACTCTCCACAAATACCAATCACTTCATAGCTACTCTCCACAAATACTAACCACTTCATAGCTACTCTCCACAAATACCAATCACTTCATAGCTACTCTCCACAAATATCAACCACTTCATAGCTACTCTCCACAAATATCAACCACTTCATAGCTACTCTCCACAAATACCAACAACTTCATAGCTACTCTCCACAAATACTAACAACTTCATAGCTACTCTCCACAAATACCAATCACTTCATAGCTACTCTCCACAAATATTAACCACTTCATAGCTACTCTCCACAAATACTAACAACTTCATAGCTACTCTTCACAAATACCAATCACTTCATAGCTACTCTCCACAAATATCAATCACTTCATAGCTACTCTCCACAAATACCAACAACTTCATAGCTACTCTCCACAAATATCAACCACTTCATAGCTTACTCTCCACAAATACCAATCACTTCATAGCTACTCTCCACAAATACTAACAACTTCATAGCTACTCTTCACAAATACCAATCACTTCATAGCTACTCTCCACAAATATTAACCACTTCATAGCTACTCTCCACAAATATCAACCACTTCATAGCTACTCTCCACAAATATTAACCACTTCATAGCTACTCTCCACAAATACTAACCACTTCATAGCTACTCTCCACAAATACCAACAACTTCATAGCTACTCTCCACAAATATCAACCACTTCATAGCTATTCTCCATAAATACCAACAACTTCATAGCTACTCTCCACAAATACTAACCACTTCATAGCTACTCTCCACAAATACTAACCACTTCATAGCTACTCTCCACAAATACTAACAACTTCATAGCTACTCTCCACAAATACCAACAACTTCATAGCTACTCTCCACAAATATCAACCACTTCATAGCTACTCTCCACAAATACCAATCACTTCATAGCTACTCTCCACAAATACTAACAACTTCATAGCTACTCTTCACAAATACCAATCACTTCATAGCTACTCTCCACAAATACTAACCACTTCATAGCTACTCTCCACAAATACCAATCACTTCATAGCTACTCTCCACAAATACTAACCACTTCATAGCTACTCTTCACAAATACTAACCACTTCATAGCTACTCTCCACAAATACTAACCACTTCATAGCTACTCTCCACAAATACCAACAACTTCATAGCTACTCTCCACAAATATCAACCACTTCATAGCTACTCTCCACAAATACCAATCACTTCATAGCTAATCTCCACAAATACTAACCACTTCATAGCTACTCTCCACAAATATTAACCACTTCATAGCTACTCTCCACAAATACCAATCACTTCATCGCTACCCTCCATAAATACCAACAACTTCATAGCTACTCTTCACAAATACTAACCACTTCATAGCTACTCTCCACAAATACTAACCACTTCATAGCTACTCTCCACAAATACCAATCACTTCATAGCTACTCTCCACAAATACTAACCACTTCATAGCTACTCTTCACAAATACTAACCACTTCATACCTACTCTCCACAAATACTAACCACTTCATAGCTACTCTCCACAAATACCAATCACTTCATAGCTACTCTCCACAAATACTAACCACTTCATAGCTACTCTCCAGAAATACCAACCACTTCATATCTACTCTCCACAAATACTAACCACTTCATACCTACTCTCCACAAATACCAGCCACTTCAACGCTACCTTCCATAAATACCAGCCACTGAGCACACCAGACGTGAACACCAGACGTGAACACCAGACGTGAACACCAGACGTGAACACCAGACGTGAGCACCTTACTCTGCCTATATCTAGAACATCCTTGTTTCATAAGCATTTCTTTTTTAAACACTATTGATCATGTTACTATGTTTCCACACGGCCTGGTTTGCTTGTATCGGCATTAGCTGGTGAAATTTTCTTTAAGGTCAAATGAAACAATTTTAATCACCTAAAGATGTAGCAAGCATAGCTGTACATATGCGCAAGCACATACAATGCCTTCAATTACACCTAGGTCTGTTTTGTAATACAGTTCTGTACTACAAAACAGCTATGTAATTCACCTTTCTGTTGATGTTTGCTACTTAAAGATGTGGTTGCGTCAAATTTGAGTTAGTTTTAACATAAAGTTTTTTTTTGTCTATCAGTTGGCATGTTGTTTGTTGTGTTACGCAATCTCATTGTCAAGATATTTGAAAATTAAAATCGAAAAAAATTGATCGCGGTAAAACCGTTCGGGCTAAAAAACTTGCCCAAAATGATGTGGCGCGTGATACAACCTGTCTCTATCTCTTGTATTTACATTGGCTAGCGCGATGAAAGTCCAGTCCTACGCGGCTCTATTGGCATATATTTTATTTTGTATTTGCTCATGTTGGCTAAAATAAATTTTTAAATCCAGCTACAGATACATTATTATGAATGTTTCAAATGCCTCAATTAAGGGAAATTGTAAACTTGTCATATTAACTTCATTTAAATGCTGTGTAAACATTTGAGTACTGACTACCAATTCTACCGGTCTACGGTAATTAGGTTGTCGAGTTAGCTTATTTCATCACAGCCTCTGTATCAGCTAAGTTCTCAGTTACCACACGCATACCGGAAACTAGCTACTAATAGGGACGCCGCCATCTTTGGAAATAAAATGTTCGAATATATGGCGAAACCAACTGCATCCCAAAATGTCATGTATAGTCTACGTTATTTAGTCATTATTAGTACCAATTTGTAGAAAATTTTACTGGTCCATTCGATTAGTTAATTCAAGTACAAAACGAATGGTTTCTTGAGTTGACCGAAATAGTAAACGCAAAACGTCAAGTTCGGCGAAATCAATTAACCTACTGATTCTGCCAAAGGATTACTAAAGCCAATATTGCACTTGGTTGGCAGTTTGTGGACTCACTTGTTTTCACTTAGTAGGGTAGGGTGAAGCATGAAACTTTTTAACCTAAGGTTTGGTCCGTTGGAATTGTGTTGAGCTATCCAAAAGTCTCTGTCAATACAGCTCTGATTACTCTTCATAAATCCATCTATCAGAGAAGACTTCAGCACAGATGATAACAGTGTTATAATGTATTCAATATGTTCTGCAAATCATGTTTTGCATTATCTTCAGCATAATTATTTTATTATATAATTTTTACAAGCAAAATAATTTTCGTCTAAGCATAAAGCTTTTATTAAAATATTCATCAAAGTCGTGGCCACTCACATAGTTTCAGCTCATACAATAGGACAAATTCATCTACTGCAGCAAACTCAAACAAAACATCATGGTTTATGCAGTACACATTCAAGTCTCTTCCCATTTATGGCAGTTTCCACACTGACAAAGCTGCTTCGGCTGGTGGGACCACATAAACATCCTGTAATCAATAAAACAAATGCAATAAATATGTCTTTCATAGATATGTCATTCTAACGCGTATCTACTGAAAGCTTTCAAATTGGGAGTTAGATGAATTGCGAGTGTAATTTTAAAAATGAATAAATGTTTAACAAAAGCATAAGTACGCCAAGCCAATGATTCGAAGCTGTGATTCTGGAAGTTAAAGATGTGCAATGATCAATCGATTTTCCTCACTTTCTACAAGTGAGAAGTGAACATCTAAAGTCTAATCATAAATCTAATTTATTAGCTAAAACTACCAAAGAAAATTAGAAGCAGATATAGCTAGGTGAAACGATAAAAAATTATAAAACGATGATTGGTGAAAGCAAAAAGTTATAATTTTATTAATTAGTAAATGTATTCACAAGCTCTAAGTTCATTACCTTAAGTATATTCATCAATCTAAGCCATTGTATTGCTAGATGTTATGGATTAAAAGAAGCCGTCAAGAACTCACTGTGCATCCGTATCTCGCACGTGCGCACAGGAAATTGCATTATAGCCTCAAACAGGGAATTATAATCTGAATGTAAACACAGCGGTATATTCATAGGAGATTCAAAGTAAAAGATAAAGTTACCTCCATTCTCCTTTCTTCCTCTGTAGCTTAACGCTGCTGACGCCTGTCAGCTCTAACTATAAGCTGTCTGCCACAAACATTGACCACTTGATGCTCAGAAAACTCAGTCACCTTCGCAGGAACTGGAAGCATTTTTGCAATTCTGCTGTTCGTCAATAAAATATGTCGATCGAGTAATTCATTAAAGTAACGATGTTAATTAATTTATTAAATATCGATTTCGATGCCGTCTAATAATAGAGTAAAATCCCTAAATTTGGGATCACAGACAATGCGTTTTAGGAGTGATAACATTTATTATGACCTATATAAAAACTTTGTGCTGATGATTGGCTAATAAAGCGATCTTCTATTTATCGCTCGTGGACTCTTTTCAGATGTATTACTCGTTAACTCACGAATGAAGCACTTGCTGGAATGTAAGCTTTTTAAAAAATGGCCTCATTCAAACGCATATACCTCTGGACAGGGTTAGTCTACAAAGACAAGAGTGGCATCAAATTGTAGCTGATGTTTTAGCCTTTTATTGGTCTTAATTTCATTAAATCGACCTTTTTGACGCAACCACATCTTTAAAGCTAGCATATAAGTAGCCTCGGGGCACAGCTGATGAAAACTATAGAACAAGTTTAGGGTAAGACTAGTCTATGCAAGTTTTGCTTACGATTGTATCTACTGCTCTTCTTTGTGTCCGTGCTCTGAGCTAACGAGGAAGGTGTATGATGTACTCTTAAATGTTTAGGGCAATATAATTTCATTAATTTGTGTCCAAAATAAATCTCTCAATGCACAAACAACTACCAGCTTCTTTTTCTTGTTTATAATAGATTTTAAGGCGATTACTCGCATAATAATGGAAATGTGTACAGTATTTGTACGATATACATGTATGTGACACTGCATGATATACATGTATGTGGCACTGCATGATATAAGCATGAGAAGGTATCACACTGCATGAGAAGGTATGTGACACTCGGCTGATACAATTGGCAAGATTTAAACATCTTCCTGCTAAACTATTAAACTTCTGATGAAATAAAAATTTTTGGAATCCAAGTTATCACATTCAGGAATACTAATACGTATGTAATATCTGCTGCTCCAAGCCCGTATCCCTTTTTATTCATAATTGACACAGAAAAATTAGAGAGCTTTCAAAAATTATGTTTTACGGTTATGCTACTTGATATAGACAGCTGTGATGAGTGTTTAAATGCTCTTAATCCTGGTTAATCTCTTAATCCTGGTTAACTAAATGCGTTATTAGATATTCGCTGTCTAAAACACTCCGATAGCGTCTCCGAGCTGCCTGACTATCCATTACATTCCTACTTCCCTAGAAAATCTGCTACACCTTATAACAGAGACCAGCACCTCGCCGATCCACATAATAAAACAGTGCTATGCAAAAAAACTTTGTTCCAATACACAAAATTTCACTTAACGATTTTTTTTGTTTCATGATTGAATTTATTTTGAATGACATTGATTGGTGATAAAAGAGTTCATATCTATCTAATACAAATGTACAATATACAATATACAGTAAGAAATAGGTCGAAACCATTGTATTGTTGCACTGCTAAAGACTGCGTCAGCCACCTTTACTTCAAGAGGTTAGATGTAGCTGGTAACAATCATTTGGGAATGCTGCCAGATTATTGAAATCATCAAAGATAATCAGTTCAGTAGTGAAGGAAGCTAATCAGCCTAATTTTCACAACTAGTTTACGCAGTTTCACTAAATTCTACATTTTTGATACTTTTTCTAAAACTATTTTTAGCAATCATAGCTATATGAACTTATATGTAGACTACTAAGATATAGTATAAGACAGAGAAATCATGTTACATGTTTAAAATAGATTTATAGCACTGGTGCTAGCCATAGTTTTTTTAGACTTGGTTATATAACCAGTTGTCCTTTATCTTCAGCCTTTACTAACAACTTGTCTTTATTTCTGCATTTGTAGTAGTTATAGGACCTTAAAGTTTAAAAAATATTAAAAAGAAATCTTGAAAAATTTAAGGGCTTGAAGAAAGGGTTTCGCAAGAAAAATTTGTGCAACTTTAAGGGCTACTGATATTTTATTTGGCCTTGTCAAATATTGTTACGGTAGCGTAATATTTGATTGTGCGGAACAGCGTTACCTTTTGTTGTGTTACCATGATGTCTGTGCAGACCTTTGTCAAAAAAGGACTGGCAGCTTTATGCCTAATACTAAAAATCCAAGTTAGATATCGCTGTGGCATACATGGGAGGTCATAGTAATGTCTAAGAGCAATCGGGCAATGTTTATAATTTTTGTAATTTTTTTAGCATATACATCAATGTTTAAATTTACCACTTTGTGCTAGCATGGCCACAAGCGAGTGAGGTTTTGAAGCTTTGTCATGATTTTTAGCAAAAATAGGTGAAAAAAATCTTGCTGGAAGTTATCTTTAAACAGTGCAATGCAAATTACGTTAACCATGTAAACTTAATGCTTCCTGATAAATTGTTAATCAAAATATGTATTTAATTAAAATTAATATCAATAATAACAAAGATTTTTAATTTAAAAAGTAACCGCATATTTGACATTAAAACATAATCGGTCAGGAGAGGATAATTAATTATTCTGCTCAATCACATTCAGTTTGATTGACGTTTGAGCATTCCATGTGGATAGCAAAATCTTCATGTAGTTGCAAACGTTTTACTTTCAATGACACCTTAAAACCCTAACATTGCCAACATGATCTCTCGCTGGCGTCAGCGTGGAATATTCAACTAAATGTAGTTTGTTATCACCTACAGTAAAGTAAAGTGATCTCTGTCTAGTCTCCAAGCTAAATGATCAACATTCTTTTACAGCAAACATACCCTCTAAGAAGATTTAAATGACAGCGAATACTGGGCCATTTTGGAAGTTGTCTCCACTCTCATAACTACAGTTTTAGAAAATGTTTTATTTAATATTTTATTGTTTGTGTGAATTGGCATGTTTGTTGATAGTTCCATATTATTTATAAATTAACCGAAGCAAATATTTCCCCTAATCAACCTTTCAACCACATTTTGGGCTAAGAGTTAGAGTTGTATACATGCATTATCTTTGTATCCTATTCAAGTGTAAAATTTACATTTTGTAGTCAAGAGTATTAAATTTATTGACCTAGAAATTATTAACTCGCACAACCAAACTGTGTGATAAGCTTTGGTACTTTTTACTCTCGCATGATTAAAGATATTCAATCTAATTTAATGTAGAGTTTCCAAATAAACTCGCTGTCTCACTCAGTATTTCTGCTATACGAATCATATATATATATATATAAATATAAATATAAATATATATATATATATATATATATATATAGGTCATGGAGCTCAATTAAAATAACTACTGACATGTATGGTAGGAGTTTTCATCTCAACTAAATTTGTAGTTAATTGTGTGTGCGCTAATAAAATACTCTATTATTTATTGATATTTGATATTCTTTACTTTTGTGAATGTGTCTGGGTTACAGCAGGCATCATGGTACAACCTTTGCAAAAGATAAAAAGTTAACTTTATCCGATGCAATGCTTTTGTAGTAATGACTAATAAGAATTAAAGACAAAACAAAGAATCCTCTAGCTTCTTGAATAGGTATCTGTTTGAATGTGAAATGAAACTAATAGAAATTTATCATTTTAGTTATTTATTGATTCAGCTGTTTCTTGTTTTCTTTTAAACTAAACAAAAACCGAACTTTTAGTAGTTTCTTGATGTCCAATTACTTTTGAATTCATTTGACAATGGTTTATTGTCTTATATACCAGAGTGTGCGAAGCTCGAATCTTTACCAATGAAAAGGGAGTTTGCTATGCTGAATAATTAAAATGATTAAAGACTATATAGCTAGGTTCCATTTTTGTCACTCGCTAACAAGTGGGTGGTGCTCTCATACCCCCGCTTTTATAATATTTACCAATGTTCTCTTTGGTTGGCAGTCAAATGTGCCTTTCACACAATTGCTAGATTATCGTATTAAGAGGATTAGGGTTGACTATGTACTACTTCTCTCATCCAATGAAAACAGAGGATGATCAAATGTATTACATTTTATTAATGTAGCCTATCTTCAGCAGAGTCGCTTTTTCTCATGTCCATAGAATATAGGAAAAATACCTGTTATTTATTAGCATGAACAGATATTACATGTATTGTGTATATACATGTAGGTCAGCTGTCACCTTGAAACACCTGACTGAGAAGACCATATTTGCTAATGAACTCCTGCACTTGTGATATGTTAGTTTTTCAGTTACCTAATTGGCAGAAGTGATTGCCCATGCCCCTGGTTCCAATCTAGCCCTGGTTCCAATCTAGCCCTGGTTCCAATCTAGCCCTGGTTCCAATCTAGCAAAGCAATAGCAAACAAACTACTGATACCTCGGTCTATGATACTATGTCAGTGTGCCTTACACGAGTGTAGACTTCTCAAAACCAGGCCGCTAACACTTGGATTGGTAAAGATGATAATATATGCAGCGTATTGTACTTACGATCACTCCTTGTACAGTATCATCTATTACATAACCTTGTCTTCTATGAAAAGATAAGGAAGTCGTCAGATTGACTATGAGCATCAGGTGTCATAAATATTGATTATGTGTATCAGGTGTCATTAATATTTTAATGTAGCATAGATAATAGGCACAGCTTGTTTTCATGTATTTTTAGTTTATATATCTTCTGATTCCTATTTCACGACTCGTTTAACCCAAAGATTGGTCAGTAATTTTGGTAATGGTGCATCTTAGGTCGGTACAAGGCATGCGTGTTGGATCCCTATTAAAATTTTGGAATTCAAAGACGCATCCTGCTGGTTTTTAACTCATGAAGATTGGCACTGTAATTCAATTGTCTAACCGCGAGTCTTACGATTCATAGCTTTTACTATATACTGTATACCCCCTTTCTTCCCGATTGCCCAGGATAAATGACAGATTAATTACAACTCTATGAACTCTATTAACTCTATGAAACACGATGCTTTTGTCCTCACCGTACTAGGGCTAATTTGTTTTCCGCCAAACGACATTAACAAACATTTCTCTCGAAATAGAAATTTGGTGATTGTATCTCAGTTCAGCGTCAACCCTTACGGTAAAAATGGGTTTGCAAACAGATAACTGATAAAATTTTAGTTAAAATTTTATTGTAGGTAACTAAAGTTATTGTAGGTAACTATAGTTATTGTAGGTAACTAAAGTTATTGTAGGTAACTATAGTTATTGTAGGTAACTATAGTTATTGTAGGTAACTATAGTTATTGTAGGTAACTATAGTTATTGTAGGTAACTATAGTTATTGTAGGTAACTATAGTTATTGTAGGTAACTATAGTTATTGTAGGTAACTATAGTTATTGTAGGTAACTATAGTTATTGTAGGTAACTATAGTTATTGTAGGTAACTATAGTTAAGGTTAACATATTGTTTTGCTACTATTTTTTACTGATGATGATTTTGATGATTTTTACCAGGAAGTGATTGCATTAGATAATTACTATGGGTTTCTATACCACTCTATACGTCTATACGATATTTTCGCCTTATGATCCCAACACTGAAACGAACTAAAATCATAATTGTATACCAAATATTTTTACATTGTAATCCTAGCAAAACTGACTATATTCAGCCATTAGGCCTACTTGCTGATGATTTTACATTTAAACATCTTAACTACAGTTTTATTTTTCCTCCTAATTTATTTCAACAAAACATTTCTTTCATGATTTAAAATTTTTAAGTTACATTTGTTTGAAAAAGTTTGAAAACCTTTACAGTTGTTTATTTTTCTCTTAATTCATTTGAACTGCACAAAAAACACCTTTCCCATGATATGAAGTTTAAAAGCTAAAATGGTAAATGTTGTATAGGTCCTATGTGATAAAAAAATAAATTTTCTGTTCAAAGACTTTTTTATTACCCAGGCAACGCCGGGCATTCAGAAGTCATAGCATAAAATAAAGATTCTAGTAACAGTCTCCAGGTTGCAGCTAAGCTACTGTTAGTGTACAACTATCGGAATACCAGGCGTTGCACGGGTATTAAAGATTAACTCATAAACAGTGACAAGCAATGTAGTTGCCTGCCACTTTCCATTAGCCATGCACATTTTCAATGGCTAATTTGAGTAAGCTAGTATTTTGAGTACTTACTAATAAGAGTCGTATGCGTATTTTCACCCACATACCAACATATATAGTATCAGAATACAATACATCTCCCCCCCCCCCCCCCCGCATAGCTTAATTGGTAAGATAGTCTGGTGTGAGGTGTCTGGTGTTATAGCTTAATTGATAAGTCTTAGTCTGGTGAACGAGAGGTTCGGAGATCAAATCCAGCATAAAACAGAAATTTCATTCCTAAATTTTAATAGCCAGACTGAAACACACATACACATATATACACATATATACATATATACACATATATACACGTATATACACACACACACATATATACACATATATACATATATACACACATACACATATATACACACATACACATATATACACACATACACATATATACACACATACACATATATACACACATATATACACACACATATATACACACACATATATACACACATACACATATATACACACATACACATATATACACACACATGTATACACACACACATATATACACACATACACATATATACACACATATATACACACACACACATACACATATATACACACATACACATATATACACACATACACATATATACACACATACACATATATACACACATACACATATATACACACATATATACACACATACACATATATACACACATACACATATATACACACATACACATATATACACACATATATACACACATACACATATATACACACACATATATACACACATACACATATATGCACACACACAAACTTTGAGATTTATATAGATTATACTATTAGTAGAATAGTCCTCAATAGTTCCACCATTTTCTACCTGATAAAGTAAACAAGTAGAAAGCTTGGCATTAGATTTCAAGCAGTTAGTTACTCCCAGACAATGGCTGCCCAGACAATGGCTGCCCAGACAATGGCTGCCACGATTGTTTTAACTATCTTTGATGCTTTTATAACTGCTCGGCACTCAGTAACCTGGTGGGGAAAAGAAAAGCGCTTGCTGGAAGGAGCGATAGTTTGCCTTGCTGTACTGAACTATAAGTGCCTAGTTTTTATGATTGTGATGTAGTTAGTCTGTACACAAAAGCTATTTGTTATTTTAAAACCATTTGGTTTGCATTAGTACTGGAATACTATTGGCTAATAGATCAACTAATCAACTGATGTTTATCTTGGTATTATAAGAGCTCAGCGTGTTTATCCAAGTGCTTAGACTGTGCTTGTACAAGAGCGTATGGGCAAAGCTATCAGCCCGAGATGTATGGTTTGGAAAGTTTCCAAGTTGAATATTTCGAGATGTGAAAATGCTCCCACAGCAAACACGCGGTCATTTAAAGGGATATACATTTTGTTCAATAAAATTTAGAAAATTTGTTTATAATTAATCAGTCTGTAACAATGTAGGCTTTAGTAGCTTGTTTTTGATTTGTTAATTGTAAATAATCTACGGAGCTAATTTTTGAAAAAATGAATAAATCTTGGCTTTGCTATGTTGCATTGAAGATATTTGAGTAGGAAGGGCAAGCATTGAATAGTACTTAACGTATGAATTGTATAAGTGGCTCAAAAATAAAGGAAAGGGATGTATAAGGCCAAGAAGAATAGACTTACTAATTTATATTAATAATAGTTAGTTTAAACCCTCACAATATGATTGGATAGTAGCTACTCAGAAAATGAGTGTTCCAGAATATTTCAGAATGCACAGACAAACATTGATTTCAGAGGTACTGTACTAGCTTAACCTTGGAAGCTGTGAATGCATCGAGCCAGAATTTTGCAGATATATGAAAGATGTGCTGCAGTAGCCTATACGCTAGCCTGGAAGTGCATGAAGCTGAAACATGGCCAAGTCATGCGCTCTGGCTGACTCATGTTCACTCAGACTTTGTTTATCAGTTCGGTCAGGTCTGATCAAAGCTGAATCATGCTGCAGGGGGACATTTGGAGAGTTGTGAAAAGCTAGTAGAGTAGACGCTTCTATAATTTAAACCTACTATATATATATTTGTATATACATGTATATCTACTATGACATGAATCCGACCTACCGTAAAGAATGTATGAAAAATTTTTCGTTCATATTACATAAAAAATTCTATATAACATAAAGAGTTAAGTTGATGCAAGTTTTCAAATTTGATTTGAATAGCGAGAATTCCGTAGTTAACCTTAAAATATTCTCTGTCTTGCCGCATTTGGGAGAGAAAGAAATGTACAGGTGTATCTCTATTATATATACATATACTAGCATTAGCAACAAATGCTTTGCAAAGGAAAATGGAGGCGCGTTTTACATGAGTGCCATCTATTGACTTTGACATTTGGATAAATCAATTTTTGTTATTTAATTATTTTATAAATCGAGTTACTTTCTTTGTTCCCTGTTGGATACTATAATAAACGTACTTCATGATGATGATCCAATCAGACCTAAGCAGTTGGCATAAATATCAACCACTCATACATACATGTGAATACACAGCAATCAATTCTAGCATCAGAGAAGTATAGTATTATATTAGAACCCACGGATTAAAAAGCAAATTTGCTACAGCCTGTGATATCATATGTGATCGATACTACCGAGTAGTCATAATCCATTAAACAAACTTGCCTTACAATTGCAAGTAATAAAATTTCAAGCAGTTGAGAAAATTCTTGCTTGGGCTACATGTACATCTTCAAAAGACCAAAATTGTTTTCATTAGCTGACATTCTCATAAGTAGATTGAAAGAAGGACTTGCATATGCATCAGTATACTTATTGATCATTTGAGCCAAGGCGAGATTGTTTGACCATAAAAATATTTTCTTTCAGACAACTATTAAAAATTAATTCAGCTCTAAACTATGACAGATATAATGTGCAATGAGGAACTGTGGGAAAAAGTAATGGCGCGTCAGCTGCATGGTTGGTATGCACATGATGATATGCTTCTCATCTGTTTGAGACACTCTGGCAACCAAATATTTAGCTGTTGCAATAAATATGTTTTTAAAAACAAATAAAAGTAGCCCATCCAAAAAATCCAAAAGCATAAAACATCACAATTCATGTTTACCGAACTGAAGGTCTGTGGGGAGCCTTTAGAGATTTTAGTTTCCTTCATACAAGCATCAGTTTTGTGTTAAATCCTATTTGCAAATATCAA
This sequence comes from Watersipora subatra, assembly GCF_963576615.1. Lineage (NCBI taxonomy): Eukaryota > Metazoa > Bryozoa > Gymnolaemata > Cheilostomatida > Watersiporidae > Watersipora > Watersipora subatra. The sequence goes on from NC_088711.1 coordinate 28,537,751, forward strand.
TTCTTCTTTGCTTTTTGCTATGCTAGCTATATTGTTATTTGTTATGCTTCACTCCATTAATTTTGCTACAATTCGTGTCTGAGCGTTGATGCCACAATACTTCGGTGATCGTCGATGATAACGATGTTCACATTATCACAAACTCATTTGTATCAGTGAGGTAGTGTTCTCTTTTTTTTTAATTTTCGAAAAGAAACCTATTTGTTTTCGCGTGACTGAAGTCAAATACTAGTCCCGCAGCAACAGCCATAGACGGAAATAAATAAATCACGCTATTGGAGACCACGAATTACCATCGTCGAAATGGTTCACATTTGAAAGGCAGCTCTCAAAGTTTGACAGCTGCAAACTTTCCCGACGTATCCGCATTGCTTCGTCGATGCCATTGGTTTACAGTTCACATATCCGACGATGAATGCCGAAAGGAAAGCGCGAACCTACGATATAGTGTGAACCAGCCTTTAGCTATATTGTTGTTTATTATACTAGCTATACTGATGTTTACTATGCTAGCTATACTGATATTTACTATGCTAATTATACTGATATTTACTATGCTAGCTATACTGATATTTACTATGCTAATTATACTGATATTTACTATGCTAGCTATACTGATATTTACTATGCTAGCTATACTGATATTTACTATGCTAGCTATACTGATATTTACTATGCTAGCTATACTGATATTTACAATGATAGCTATACTGATATTTACTATGCTAGCTATACTGATATTTACTATGCTAGCTATACTGATATTTACTATGCTAGCTATACTGATATTTACTATGCTAGCTATACTGATATTTACTATGCTAGCTATACTGATATTTACAATGATAGCTATACTGATATTTACTATGCTAGCTATACTGATATTTACTATGCTAGCTATACTGATATTTACTATGCTAGCTATACTGATATTTACTATGCTAGCTATACTGATATTTACTATGCTAGCTATACTGATATTTACAATGATAGCTATACTGATATTTACTATGCTAGCTATACTGATATTTACTATGCTAGCTATACTGATATTTACTATGCTAGCTATACTGATATTTACTATGATAGCTATACTGATATTTACTATGCTAGCTATACTGATATTTACTAAAGTAGAAGATTAATCAGGCCAATCAAATTTTCCTGCTGAGATTTTTCCTCAATTTCGCTCCTCATTACCGCTCTATGCTGCTTCGACTAAAGGTACGGGCACACGTAACGAATTACTCGTTCAATCTGACCGAATTCACAAAATTCACAGATTTATTCAGCTGAATATCACAGAATTATCTGAGCTGTGCATGCACACTGAATTCGTCGGCAAAACGCTTTTAATTGGCTTTTAATGAGTTATTAGGGAGCGCGATTCTAGCAGCTTTTGCCATTAGTATTATAGTCCAAGACCACAACCATGACACACCAGTAGTACCATGTACCACTAGTACCATGACACACAATAAAAGTACGAATACAATTCAACATAATACACACGATGAAACTGCTTAGGTTGCGCTGTTGTTGGTTAGCGAGCACGATTCTAACAGCTTTTAAAATTTACGTAGCCCGAAGCACATAAAGCGACACGCAGGAAAAATATTACGGCAATTTGCCATAGTAAATACAATGCAACTGACTTGATTGTGCTAAAAATGGCAACTCTTTCTACCATGGAACTTTTGCTGCTAAAAAAATTTTGTTATTATTAAAAAAACGATTTGTAGCCATAGTGTCCGAATGATAAAAACCAGCAATAGCGCAATCTAAGCAGTTGCATCGTGTGTACTATGTTGAATTGCACTCGTACTTTTATTGTGTGTCATCATACGTGTCTTAGACTATACTAATTGTAAAAGCTGCTAGAATCGTGCTAGCTAATAACTCATTTAGCCAATTAAAAGCGTTTCGTCGACGAATTCAGTGTGCATGCACAGCTCAGATAATTCTGTGATATTCGGCCGAATAAATCTGCGAATCCAGTGAATTTCGTGAATTCAGTCAGATTGAACGAATAATTTGTTATGTGTGGCCGTACCTTAATGTAAACTCACGATCCTTGCCACCACATCACTCCCTACTGTCTCTACTCCTTTTCCCTCCCCTTCCTCCGCTCCCCCTCCCCCTCCCCACTCCCTTTCATAATGATAATTAGTTGGCTCTTGGAGCTCTTAAATTGATGGTTCATATACAACTGGTATTAGGTTTTCGTTTTAATTGTGGATTTAGATCAACACATGGTTTGGTGACCTACATGTATGTGAGCCCTTACTGGAGAATTAATCATTAACTTTCATTAGTGAGCTCATTGCAATCAGTGACAGTATAATAGGCAGTCCTTTAGGCCATGTAAACAGGGCTTCATATCTATATACGTAGCATTGCATATGGCAAAACTTGAGCTCATAATAGGCATGGCTCGCGTGACTTTTATGCAAATAGGCCTAATCATAACCTTTGAGAATAAATAATATGGCAGCTTCTTATTGGCCAAAGGATGAGCCAATAGCGTTTCAGATTTATTATTGCCCGTATAAATCAGAATAATATTCTATCTCCGGTTAATTACTCTTGGCTTGCCAGGCATCCCACAGTTCCTCATTGCGATGTCGTAACTCTAACCTTTTGTAACGCGACACTTGATCACATCACACCAAGAATGATAGTTGATTTTGCCAAAACAAAAATTTTGGAGGAATAACCGGCTTTTTAAGAATTTTTGTTTTTGCCTTCAGCTCACCATCTTTAGTGAATGTTTTTACATGGCTGTTAAGTTGTGGGACACTAATTTGCCATTGTTAGCATGTGATTCCATTGTTAGCATGTGATTCCATTGTTAGCATGTGATTCCATTGTTAGCATGTGATTCCATTGTTAGCATGTGATTCCATTGTTAGCATGTGATTCCATTGTTAGCATATGATTCCATTGTTAGCATGTGATTCCATTGTTAGCATGTGATTCCATTGTTAGCATGTGATTCCATTGTTAGCATGTGATTCCATTGTTAGCATGTGATTCCATTGTTAGCATGTGATTCCATTGTTAGCATGTGATTCCATTGTTAGCATGTGATTCCATTGTTAGCATGTGATTTCATTGTTAGCATGTGATTCCATTGTTAGCATGTGATTCCATTGTTAGCATGTGATTCCATTGTTAGCATGTGATTCCATTGTTAGCATGTGATTCCATTGTTAGCATGTGATTCCATTGTTAGCATGTGATTCCATTGTTAGCATGTGATTTCGTTTAAACAAACTTGCACAACATTTTAGTAAATTTTATTCAAAGGTGTCGATATTTTTCTATCATTTGCGATTGATTGTTTTTGATGTTTGAGGGGACCAACTGCCAGGTTGTTTTAAGATTTAATCAACAAACTTAATCGCATTCAAAGAGCTCAGGTCAAGCGAAAGTTCGGTTACTACATCTATAGTTGCAGAAACTAACAGAATAGAGACGCACAACCCTGCAACGACATCTATAGTTGCAGAAACTAACAGAATAAAGACGCACAGCCCTGCAACGACATCTATAGTTGCAGAAACTAACAGAATAAAGACGCACAGCCCTGCAACGACATCTATAGTTGCAGAAACTAACAGAATAAAGACGCACAACCCTGCAACGACATCTATAGTTGCAGAAACTAACAGAATAGAGACGCACAGCCCTGCAACGACATCTATAGTTGCAGAAACTAACAGAATAGAGACGCACAACCCTGCAACGACATCTATAGTTGCAGAAACTAACAGAATAAAGACGCACAACGCTGCAACGACATCTATAGTTGCAGACGCACAGCGCTGCAACTTGAACTCGATATCAACGATAACAACTAGTGACGTCATTTTACACGCATTTTTCTTCTGAGCATTTTAACCGTAATCAAGTTTTGTCAATTTTAATCTTGAAGCATCCTGGCAGCCTCAAACATCCTGGCAGCCTCAAACATCCTGGCAGCCTCAAACATCAAAAACAATCGCGAAGATGAAAAATAGCGATACTTTTGGATAAGTTCATCTTTATCGATGAACTTATACAAATAATTCAGGTGCAAAATTGTTTATCGACAAACAATTTATTTTTTATTGAACTCGAGTATATTTACTCCTAATTACAAACAGAAGCTCAGCACAAAATTAGTAAACAAAAGCATTCATTTGTTTAGAACGATTTAATGTATCAGTACTTTCTTGACAAAAATGCTTTGTTGACATTAGATAGTCTAATTATTTTCTGTAAAAATATTATGTCAAAGATATTAGAAAGTCTAAGAAGCTGATCATATCTATTATACTGTATTTAATAAATCTCATGGTGAATATTAGTCAAATAAGTTCATTCCGAAACTTATTAATGAATAACCTACAAATATGTAGATGCTTATTTTGGGCAAGTGTCTGAGCACGAATATCAGCTGAATTGATATCAATAGGTAAAATGCTTGCACCCATTCCACTGCAATCATTGGCTAGCTTTGGGACCTATATATCTAGTCATGTGTCATAGGAACTTAATCGGTGATTGATTTTGTTGTCAGAATTAAGCTATGATATCAAATATGATTCATTACAGATAGAGCAGACAAAACCTTTTCGAAATGTTTCACATAATTGGTAGCCATGGTGATAGACCTCAAGAAATTGCAATCGTCAAGAATTGTCAGTTTTTATTTCTACCAAAAGCCAAAAAATATTGTTGCCAATGCATGTGTTTAGGATCTTTTCTCATTTATTAAAATGCAAAGCTTTAACTGACCAATAGCTGAGACCGTAAAGTGTGTCTCTAACCTTATTTGTCAATCCCAATACAATCTTACGCATACCCATGGTGCGCTCCAACTTGACAGATCCTGAATGCTCTGCAGCACTTCCTTGATCTGTCACAGCGATGCGACAAAGATTATGTCCTATAAAGTACCGCAGGAAGCAAGCGGTAAAAGTAACACTCATCTACAAATGCGCAGAGCACTTTAGAGAAAGTGATAAAGTAGGCTACTTTCTGTTACAAGATGTTAGCCAATGTTTATCATGTACTTGTGTCATTTTAGCGAAGTAATTCACTCAAAATCCCTCCAAAAAAAGTGTTATGGCTCAAGATTAAACCATAACTGTCACGAACAACTTTTATCATATTTACTAGGTAAATCAGACACGCTGATTCCGATTTTGTACTCAAAATAAAGATTAGTCCACTAACTTTCAGAGTAATGAAGGCATTTTTACAGCGTTTTAATATCGGTCTCGAAAACAACACGATCGGCATAACAAGCTCCGCCCATAAATACGTGACGTAACCGAGCTTTTTAGGAACGGAAGTTACGTAGGGATGTTTAGACCGATTTAGAATAATAGAGATGGGTGTTTTAAAATGCATTAATATCTAAATTCAGCCTTACAAATAATATCAGTCTTTTCTGAAAGGTAGATAAGCTATTTAGCAATGCATATTTAAAAAAGCGCGATAACAACGCTAGCTTGTGATAAAACCGCGTTTTTGAGCTCATTTTTCTCGGCGTTCAGCCCATTTAAAAGTCATGTAACAAGCTACGAGCAATGTTAAATAGTTTATATACCTTTCATAAAAAACTGAAATTATTTTACAGGCTGGATTTAGATGATAATGGGTTTTAAGACACCCATCTCTATTATTCTAAATCGGACTAAACATTCCTAACTTCCATTCCTGAAAAAGTTAGGTTTCGTCACATATTTATGGGCGGAGCTTGTAATGCAGATTGTGTTGTTTTCAAAACAGATATTGAAACGCTTTAAAAAAGTTTACATGACCTTGAAGGTTAGTGAACCAATCTTTATTTTGAGTACAAAATCGGAATCAGCGTGTCTGATTTACCTAGCAAATACGATAAAAGTTGTTCATGACAGTTATGGTTTAAGTCTATTCATCGCTAAGAACAACAACATTCCTCATCAGTAATATTGAGTAAAATTGAGTAATATTGAGTAATATTGATTAAAGCGCTGTTTCCCATGACATCAATAATCAATGATGTCAAAAAGGCAAGCACTAAAGAGGCGCATAGCCAGTGCTTACTTTAGATATTTGCTGTGGCTACACACGTCGTGACTAAATGACATGTCGTATTGACAGTTATAATGACCAATAACAATTGTCCTTAGATGTGTCAAAGCCATGACATCATTGTTTATTTTTTCCTGACCATGCTGAAGTATCCTCAGCATATTTGCTATCTAATATGAATCATCGACAGTTTATGACATCAATAACAATAATGCAGCTATTCACATGATATATTTTTACCCAATAAGAGGGCTACGCGTAAGTGATGAACATCAGCTACATACAAAAGTAATTTGCGATCATGAAATGAATTGAACAGGTAATATACTTAGGCATATGGTAATAAAAAAATTGTTGCACAGAAAACTCACCGTTAATAAACATATACAACATTTACCATCCTAACTTTTAAATTAAGGTGTTTGTTATTTCTGTGTACTGTGTTTATTAATGTGTACTGTGTTTATTAATGTGTTATTCATACCAAACTGGCTGCAGTGCCTATTACAGCTCTATACTGATAGCAATAGTTTTCATATATGGGCAAATATTTTTGTGTCGCTATAGCTTTATGCATTCCGCAAGCTAAAGTGTTAAGTGTGAAACCATGAAAAATTGGCAGATGTAACAAGTATGCGCACAATTATATTCTATAATATTGCCAGGTTGACCGCGTAGTGTATCGGATAAACGTCTGTCTGCAAAACTGGAGGCTGTGAGTTCAAATTGGGAGCGCCGCAGATTGTTCATTCTTAAAACTTTATCGCTATCATTAGACAGATGGAGGAACAGACAAACACTTAGATATAATAGATAGTGTAGCGGCGTAAATGTCGCTACGCGCCGCAAAGTGTTAACTATCTAAAGATTTATTTATAATGTTCAAGGAACAGTTTCCATTTACACAAGTGACCTTTACTTATATGTTACAAGTGTAAATATCTTCGCCCATATAGATATAAATAGTTGCTTGCATAAAGCACCGTAGCAGTGGTCAGCAGCGGATTTTACATAAAATTAGCTTCTGATAGAAATGAATAAAATAGAACTGAAATTGCGCCTGCTAAGAGCTAACTCTTGACTATTCAAGCTGTGTAGGTTTTTCTAACACGTAACACGTAACATGTTATTTTAAGATGATGCATTGGCAGTCATTCATGATTCATTGACTTCTCAAATGACTAATTCCTTGATGTTTGTAACAGCAATTTAAGCAAAACAGGAAATGAAATAAAATTAATGAGCTTGTATGAAGGCTATTGAAATGAAACAAAGACAAGTTTAAAACTTTTCTCACAGCATCGACGTTTAGTAAGAAATAACGCACAAAATATCCCACAGATGTACATCAACCCTTGAGTGTGTTCAGATCGTATTAATAACAAAATATTTTGAGGGATTTCCTTTAAAAAATTTTCAGCTATTTTGTTAGAAATTTTACCTATAACAGGAACTTCACATTTAAGCGCCAAACAATCGCTATCAATCCATCGGTGGTAGTTTAAAGTTGTTTCTTACAACCAATTGATCGATAGCTGATTGCAATTCATTTCTGACGTATACACATGTTTTTGACGTATACACATGTTTCTGACGTATACACATGTTTGGCTACAAATGTTTTTTGTACAGAAATATCAATAAGCTGGTGCATAATGAATTCTATTTAACAACATCAAAAGTAGAAAAACACAGATTAAAGATTGCTGATGCAAACAGATTAAATGTGGATTGGTTTCCAGTTTTAAGCATATGCCAAAAGCTGAGTTCAAACTCAGCATAGAACTATGATTTCATGGGGTAAAGGCACTGTAAAGGCAGCATGTGTTGTTGACATGGCAACTATAATAATAGATATGCATTCTATGTATCCGTTCTATGATAGTTGATCAGTTTTTGAACCTTGCATGTGTTCCTTGCACTGAAGCTATGGAAAGGGCTAAACGCAAATTTGCCATTCCACAAACTCTAAAAAGCAAAAAGCCTTCTATATATTGAGCAGGACATTGAAATAGAAACAAATTTTCTTAAGCGGTTTTGCGGTTTCACGACATACATAATTTTAATACGTTTCAGATTTAATCTAAACATAAAGCGTATCCATCCAGTTAACTTCACTACTCTCTACAGTATACAACTTCACTACTCTTTACAGTATACAACTTCACTACTCTCTACAGTATACAACTTTACCACTCTCTACAGTATACAACTTTACTACTCTCTACAGTATACAACTTTACTACTCTCTACGGTATACAACTTAACTACTCTCTACAGTATACAACTTAACTACTCTCTACAGTATACAACTTTACTACTCTCTACGGTATACAACTTTACCACTCTCTACAGTATACAACTTAACTACTCTCTACGGTATACAACTTAACTACTCTCTACAGTATACAATTTTACTACTCTCTACAGTATACAACTTTACTACTCTCTACAGTATACAACTTTACTACTCTCTACGGTATACAACTTAACTACTCTCTACAGTATACAATTTTACCACTCTCTACAGTATACAATTTTACTACTCTCTACAGTATACAACTTAACTACTTAATTTACTTTACTTTACTACTACATTTTCACTTTGTTCAGATGAATTTGTGGTTTTGCATTAGTTTCACATGGAGAGCTCTTGAATTATTTTGAATTTTTGCTGTTCATATTAAAATGGATTCGAATATCAAAATCTTCATTTAAAGTGAAGTACAACAATAAAATTTTAACCTGAAATGCTTGGGGAAGAAAATTCTAGATCATTTTACAAAATTTCGCAATGAATAAAAAGTTTCATGTTCTACTTGGTCCTATTGTGACAAGTTTGTTGAGCTGCCACAGTTTTACAGAAAATAGCGGATTTTTATCCATTAACTCTTTGACATTCTGTTTTTTCACTCAAAAACACAACATTCTGTTAGGGCTCCCGCTGTGTTATTACTTGGTCTGTCTAGCCCAAATTAATCATATATCATTAGAACTCTTTCCGCAACAGAATATGAGCAATAGTATCTGTCTTGGGCGATCTTATAGTAAACCAGATGATGCTAAATACAGAAATGCTTGTACTTAAAATAAAGATACAACTGTTTCGGCTCTAGTTCATACTTTATAAATGTTAACTATTTTAGTTTGCTGCTAGAAGTGTTAAGATAACAAGATAACAATTTGGACAAGCTTGGATAAATTAATATAACGTAATATGAATATAATATAAACTGGAAATGGAGCTTGAAAAAGCGTAAGATTGATCTCATCCAAAATATGATTATTGATAGCAGAAACTTTTTAAAATTAAAAACAATGAGTGCAACAAAGAAAGGTTTCAAATTTTACCCAAAAGACATTGTAGCAACATTAGAGATAAAACACCATACGAAAACATACGGTTTTTTATAGAAGCCAATTTTTTTTATCGTTGACGATACAAAATACATGTATTGTTTTTTCTATTGATGAGAAAAGCAATCACTAAGCAAAATAGTATATTTTTAAATATTTCATAGATGTATAGAGGTTTATACTGTGTAGAAACTTGTGCTAAGAAATTTGCCACAAAATTGTAAAAGTGCTGATAAATTTTATAAAAGCGTTTGCATTATGGCAATTAACTGGGTGTTATTTTGCCATTAGCTCTTTCTTCTAGCGCTATTAATTAAATACTCATCCCAACTGTCTAAAACTGCTCCAAAGGCAATCTAAATATATTTTTACTGCAATATATCAGATTTGTAAATATTTTATAAACATATTGCACTCATTTACCTGTCGTTAGTTTTATCGATTTTGAGCCATTGTAGATTAACAGAAACGCGAAATTGGCACTCGGGTCATTTAAGCATTTGTGCCGAAATGTGAAAATGGCACTCGAAGGGTAAAATGTGCCCTGATGTTACAAAAGTGCTTAAAGCTCAACCCAACATATCGCTGGTCATGCAGCTAATCCTCTATATAATAAGAGTTGTGTCCCTCTGTCATGCTTAGATAATAACGAAACATAAATTGTATTCAATAGGGGTCAAACCCACAACTTTCAGCCTTGGAGACTGGCAATGGGCAAAATGCACCCGCCAACCATCTTGGCAACCCGCCAACCATCTTGCAGATTGTGCAATAATTGTGCAGTTGTTTATTACGCCTGACGATCTGTTTTGGCGCACCAGACTAGTAGTACTACCTGCGTAGTAGTTGGTATAATGTTACACGATGAGGGCCACGGTTAATACCAGACTACCAGCGTACTAGTTGGTATAATGTTACACGATGAGGGCCACGGTTAATACCAGACTACCAGCGTAGTAGTTGGTATAATGTTACACGATGAGGGCCACGGTTAATACCAGACTACCAGCGTACTAGTTGGTATAATGTTACACGATGAGGGCCACGGTTAATACCAGACTACCAGCGTAGTAGTTGGTATAATGTTACACGATGAGGGCCACGGTTAATACCAGACTACCAGCGTAGTAGTTGGTATAATGTTACACGATGAGGGCCACGGTTAATACCAGACTACCAGCGTAGTAGTTGGTATAATGTTACACGATGAGGGCCACGGTTAATTTTAAGTAAACCATACAAATGACATAGAGTTATTCCCATAATAAAGATTGGGCAATAATGCAGCACTTATATTTTTAATAGCATCTTTGCTTACCAGAAGTAGTTCTATTGATAATGACTTGGAATAAAAGATGGCAAACTTTCCAAGAAGTTGCAGAACAATGAAGTCGTCCACTCATAGCACTCATTATGTTTCATACAGAAGGCTAGCACAAGACAAAAAACTTTCCAAGAACTCTTTCTCTTCTCATGCTCATTGACAAATGCCAATTCCTTTTCTACTAACAGTCATGGACTGTATAACAGTCATGGACTGTATAACAGTTATGGACTGTATAACAGTCATGGACTGTACAACAGTTATGGACTGTATAACAGTTATGGACTGTATAACAGTTATGGACTGTATAACAGTTATGGACTGTTATACGCTGTAAATAACCTAATAATCATTCCTAATGAATCTCAAGCTTCCTTTATCCCTAACGAGATCAATGTCATTTACAGTTCTAATCAGTAGTTGAATCAAGTGTTTGTACAATAAGATTTAGCAAAAATGTATTAGCCAACCATGACAGTGAAAAGTTCTTGTATCAACCAATCGCATGACACAGTGTTGCATAGTTTTCAAGAACTGTGATAAAAGGGTGACTACATCCCAGCTGATAGATAACGAGGAGTATATCCAGCCTGACCGTATTAGAAAAGGTGAAATCATCTGTTTGTTTCTTTTATCTTTTATCCGTTTTCATGATCTGCTCCATAGTCAAATAAAATGTGATGCAATCTAATTTATAGCAGTGTACCTTGATTACAGAGCTAGTACGCGTATTCAGTAATGACACTGGCTGTCACAGATGATAATGCAATTAACTCTATGCGTATACTGAATTACTTTGAAAGGTCAACTAGATAAAGCATGGTTGAGTATTCGTGTGTGTGATAGACACATGATCTCTAATAATGCTACAGACAACCACAATAACTACTACGATAACTACTACAACAACAACCGCAATAACTACTACAATAACAACCACAATAACTACTACAAAAATAACCATATAACCTGACTGGCATAGTTTTGGTGTTGATTTCCTCTCTCATCTATAGGTTAGGTGGGCCGCTATCCAAACGTTTTTATTGGAGAACACTTTGAGTGACCTTGAATATAGTATACGTAGTAGACCTTCCCTTTAGTATAAGAACTATGGAGAAGAGATGTTTCTTAATACGCAGGTTTCATTAAATCAATCATCTCATCATTATACAGAAGGAAACCACAACATCTCGGGCTGATTCTGGTGAAGATAAGGTGGTTTCCTTGCTATAGCTGGCTACCTCAGATCTGTTCTAAGGTCTATTAAACAGTATCCCACTGCACAACAAACTAAAGAATTAACCACAGAGGCTGACAATCCGGTGTGAAACCATCACTAATCTTGTCTATGTTTGCTCAGTAATAGTTTCGACAAAAGTTGCTATTTTTCAAAAACACATCTTTTTTAGATACTGGCTAACAGAATTATTCTGCGAAGACCATTTCTATTTTTATTGGATGCAAAGAAACTTGTGGCCAAGTTTCTTCGTAAGTAAGACAAATGGTACAATTTCATTACAAGCCAAGCAGTGAGAGAGGACAGTAGAACAGCGCTCCAACAAATACAAACACACTAGACCTAACATCTGTGATACATCTATGCTACAGCATTGGTACATCTATTGGTGCTCCCATAGATCTCTAGCTCGTGTAGCTAAACTGACATTCTTACAACTAGTACTCAAACATGACACAATTGTTCAACATAGTTCTACTGCATGACTGGCACCCACAATACAAATAGAATGACTGGCACCCACAATACAAATAGAATGACTGGAGTCCCACAATACAAATAGAATGACTGGCACCCACAATACAAATAGAATGACTGGAGTCCCACAATACAAATAGAATGACTGGCACCCACAATACAAATAGAATGACTGGAGTCCCACAATACAAATAGAATGACTGGAGTCCCACAATACAAATAGAATGACTGGAGTCCCACAATACAAATAGAATGACTGGCACCCACAATACAAATAGAATGACTGGAGTCCCACAATACAAATAGAATGACTGGCACCCACAATACAAATAGAATGACTGGCACCCACAATACAAATAGAATGACTGGAGTCCCACAAAACAAATAGAATGACTGGCACCCACAATACAAATAGAATGACTGGAGTCCCACAATACAAATCCATGAAAACTTTATATGCTTTTATGAAAAGTTGTGTAGCTTGTTCAAACATTTTGCTTTTATTCTAAAAGAAAAAAGCTAAATAAAGCCACTGGCTCATAAATGGCTTCTGTGGGAACAGAAGCTGAGCGACAGGGACGTAAACTGTCTGTTTGATGAAAGCGCCCTTTATTAACTACACAGTTTAGCAAAGAGCACATCGTGTCGGCATTTTCTCAGACCGCTAAAAATGTTGTTGCAATGTTCTCGTTCACCAAGTAAATATTTATCTCTAAAAGTTGCTGGAAACGATCATTATAATGGTCTTCTATCTTGTAAACATCAAAAGGGTCCCGCTGCTTCGTTGTTGAAAATTAATGATTTCGTAGTAATCTTTGTGAATAAACATGGATAACATTTATTGTAATTGCAGCTGGCTAGGCAATGTTATATAACTTCAATTTATAACTTCGATATAACTTATAATATAACTAGAAATTCTCCTGTCATACAGCCCACGACCAAAGTGATATTGGAAAAAAGAAAGGGTACTGATGGTTGAGAAATGCAATATTAGCAGTCAAATGGCACTGCAGTGCAATAGAACTGCAACGGTAGCTGCAATGATAGCTGTAATGTACTTGGTGTTATTATGTATAACAAACAGCAATAATGAAAGGAAAAGATTATATGTTTATATCTCTCCCCCGCAATAGGATAAATGCAATATTAGAAGTAAAATGTACTGATATTATTAGAATGACCAATACTATTAATATAGTAATACAGTAATAATAAAAAAACTAATGCACAATTTTGTTTACATTTCAAAATGTCATGGCAACCAATATCAAGAAGTTGTTATATTTATACAAATTTTTAGAAAATATATTTAATAAAATTATTTAGAAAAAATAATAACAGTAACATATTGCCCAACATCGGTCACTATATTCTTCAATTTTGTATTCTTATAATTAAATCTTGATGATGATGATGATGATGATAATGATGATGATAATGATAATGATGATGAACTCTTTATTGATTAAAAATAGTACAAACGCAAAAACAAAAAAATGTTCCTTTTTTTCGGGCCAAGATGAAAGGTTGATATTTGAGAGTGTATAAATACAATCTACAGTGTAATTGTTCCTGTACAGGTTTTTACAGTGTTATAATGGTAAAAAATAGTAACGATAATATAATAATATATACAGAATGATGCCTGAAAATAAAGTAAAACTATATACTTGGAAAAATTGCCAATCTAATACTCATACAATTTTTAATTAAATCTTATAAAATCGAATAATTATTCTTATATTTAAATATTGTAATAATCTCATAAGAATCATTAGAAAAAATATTGTCAATTCCTTTATACTTTCATTGCTTTGGACCAGTTGGAATACCAAAGTATTCATTATAAGTGTCCAAAATGTCAGTTACTTTGAAATCGGCAAAAAAGAAACGATTACTTTTCAGTACTTCTACGTCAATTACAAACATCTTCAGCATTTGGACAATGCCATAGACTGGTGAAATATGCACGGTTTTTTGTGAAATGCACATGACTTAATATTTCTATACCCTGTTGCACGGCCTTATCGGCGTTTCGTTGGCCCGTCTTTTTGGTATCGTATGGTATCGTATGGTATCGTATGGTATCGTATGGTATCTATGGTATCTATGGTATCTATGGCATCTGTGGCATCTATGGTATCTATGGTATCTATGGCATCTATGGTATCTATGGCATCTAGGCAATGTCGTACAAGCAACATGCCACCTATACAAGCAACTGGTCTAGAATTTTATTCACCACTGCAATTGTCAAATGTGATATCATACAGGATGAATTTGCACTTTAATAATTATTGTAAACATCGAGCGATAACCAGCTCAAAATATACTCAAAAATTTGCCAAAATGAAATTTCTACTAGCAGAAAAGCCATCAAAAATATTGATTGTAGTCGAAAAAGATTTTGTTTTAGTTCATAATAGCCAATACGGATGTACAAATCGGCAGCTTCCAAGAGAAGATAAAACATCAAATATTTGGTTGTTGACATATGAAAATAAGTCGACGCGTCGCAGAATGGTCTGATGAGGAGCATCAAAAATCTATGATGATCGATGTATTATCGTGCACCCTGCATACAGATTTATTTGATTGACCTACGTGTATTTGGCCCTCACTGATCAGAGAGGCAACAATGACAAGGGGTGGGGAATATTATAATGATTTACGCCTTTTGATAAGCTTTCTCTCATATAACAAGTTGATTTTTGAAACTCGGTGCCATTGATCATTGAATATGCTTTAATCATACATCAACTAACATTTCAATAGACTCTTCATTCCGCAGTCGAATTTTTGATGTAATATCTTTGAATGAGGAATTAATCACTGTTTATATCCTGAATTTAAAACAGCAGTCTACCTATGGCTGAAATCAATGAGCTTCAAACTGAATCGCTTTTGCTATTTTAAAGATATTTAGTTTTATTATCTGATCACGTTTTAATTAAGGTGATTATCTCCCCTTCCCTCAAAACCACTTCATTATTGACTAATCTTTTGTTAATTGTCCCATATCTGATTGGTCAATTTTAAGATAATATTTTTTCTTTAAATCCTGGCAGTTTACCTCATAATCAAAAGCCTCTATGTCAAATGTTTCTAAATTCTGGCGAGTTTGAAATTACATTTAGAACTAAGCATCTAAGATTATCTGCTCAGGGCGATATGCTTTCTGATCTTTAAACGTATCAACTTCTGTTTATCATGTTTGTATCGTGTAACTCATTGACTAGGCTTTTATAAATAACCGAAGGTTGTTAATCTGTGTTTTGGTTTGAAGGAATTATTACTTTATTGTAGCATTTTTTCTGCATAATGCAACGCGTTTAAGTGAATAATAGTGAATAACTTTTAAATCGATTGAAGAGATATTCTATGGTTTTATAGCATCACACTAGGCTTATAAACAGCGACACGTAATGTAGTTGCCTGCCACTTGCCATAGCCTGACACACTGCCAATGGCTAATTTAAGCAAGCTAGTAAATGAAACTTCCTAATACAAGCCCAAGCCTTGAGAGCAAGCTTTAGTGACGTTGTGCTGCTACAATGTAATGCTATGTGTATTTTAACCTAGATAATCACTAATATCGCTCAATGAATTTATAAATCTCGTTTAGCTTAATTGATAAGAAATTTGCTTGGCACACGTTAGGAAACGAGACCAAATCCACCAAAGAGCGAGCTTCTAATTCCAATATTTTAATAGCTATAGCTGGCCAAACCAAAATACACACACATCCACACGCACACATCCACACACGCACGCACACACATCCACACACGCACACATCCACACACTCACACACATCCACGCACGCACACATCTTGCCATTTTAACTCTCTTAACTAAATGGCAAAGTTGGAATTTAAACATGACAGAAATAATTTTGTGTCAGCATATAGGCATATGAATTAGTCAGATATTCACTGATAGCTTCCATCCAAAACTTTTCCATTCAACGAACCAATCAGCGGAGGAGCTCTTTCAGAAAACTAATCACCAATAAGAATGAACAGAGCTGCTCCTTCAAGGAACTAGTAAACAGACCAAATCTCTTATGAAGCCAATCTATGAAGTTGTTTTTATGTTCTCAAGATGTCAACATATTGATATTCTCAAGATGTGTCAGATTACTTTTGACATCTGTCATAAAACAGATGTCAAAAGTAATAGTTTTATAGCTTGCCATATTTAGCAGTGAACACACAGTCACGGCCTTCATACCACCATAGCATAAACTCTGCTTCATGTTTCTAGATACGAATACAAATAGCTTTCAACATGGCAGAATTTGGTTTAAGATTTGGTTCAAAGTAAAAACCATCATTTAGTTGATGATTACTGATGCCAATAGAAAGTTATACCTACATACGTTTGTTGTGCTACTCGCCTCGATGCACCGACATACACAAGACCAAAGCGCGATTCCCAGTACAGACTACGTACTAGCACAATGCCGCTTACGTAATCCATAGAGGTGACCTGTACTCTTACACATCCTGTTTGCAATTGCCCGCTGACCCACTTGAGACCTACTAATTTGTTAACAGCTAGAAGTTAACAGCTATGAAAGAGAGAGGCAATAAAGAGAATTCAGACAAACATGCTCACAATTTATGAATTATAAATTATCATATTAAAATATGTAAACATTTGCTGAAGAATTGTATACTTAGCCTGATAACAGTGGTGATTTATAGACATAGACAACTGACAAATACAATCAAGTCATTGAAAGAAACCAGCGCAAATCCTTACGTCTCTCTGTTGTGTACAGCCTTGTTTTAATGGACTGGCTAAGCTAACACACTCCCGTTATGCTTTGGAAAACACCTTCCCCATCGTAAGTGCTCCAAGTGCTCCGTTAAGTTCATCTATTGATTCAACTTGAGCAGCTTAGTTGGCTCGGGCTCTAACAACTAAAGCTTATTACTTCTCTTACACTCACTGGTCTAAGATGTAAAACTGCAGCCGTATTTCCATCCAACTGCAGATAAAAACTTTCATTTGATAAAACCTTTTTTTTTGCATTGGCATTTTGAGTTAACAAAAACACCCAACGGCATAAAAAAAATAAAGTTTGGCTTTTTTTGCGATCAGGCAGAACAGTGCGCAGGGTAAAGGTAAGTCGTGGATGACACACGAAGTTTGCTTTAATGTGAGAATGCAGAATACTACGATTAAATTAAAAGAAAAGTTTAAACTACTAAAATTAAATTTATGACGTGTCTCCACTTATTGAAATAAATAAGAGGATAAGATTTTACAATTAGCGACCACCAATAATAAACATATATCAACTAGCAACTAGCAGCACTAGACAATATGATGCCTGCAATGGCCCAGTTTAACTTTTAAGAAGCAATAGTATGAAATGCAAGAAACTGCATTCAACCCTTTGAAGTTTATACATGTTTATTTATAACAGCAGCACTAAAACATTGCTTTTCCAATGTGCGGTTATAAACCGCATGACATGGCCTTACTTGTGGTTATAAACCGCATGACATGGTCTTACTTGTGGTTATAAACCGTATGACATGGCCTTACTTGAAGTACATTGAACCAACGATGATCTTATAGCCAGCGTTGCAATTTGTTGGAACTTTTAAGTTTCTTTATTTCATTTTAAATTTGAAGGTATATCTTTATTTCATAACCCTATATTTAACAAGGTTGCATAAAAACTTATTGCACTCATTAATATGTTTGTTACAGTTCGCAGCCAAAACTGGCTTTTTATGTGCAATAGAACGGGAGTTACGAGCGTCGATCCATTGTAAGCTGAGTTTATATAACCGTAATGATACTATCAAATAATAGACTAAAAATATGCAAATTTATACATTTATAATAATTTATTATAATCAAATGCTACAAATATGTATGCAAGAACAAGTGACATAAATAAAGCATAATTATAATACATACTCCAACAAAAATTAACATTTTAAAACAAATATTAACCTTTTAACACAAAAATATTAGCATTGTTTGCTTGGCCAGCTGAATTCTGATTGTTGCCATCGTTTGAACCCATTTCATATTCATCTGGTTACTCAATGCCTTCCAGTGTCTTCTGACAACAATCCATCTTCTGCACAATTGAGCTAGTCAATATTAGCGTCCCAACAATTTTTTGGCGGATCCAAACTTTTACGCGATGCCATTCTGAATAAAACTGCTAGCGCAAATAAAGAGAAACCGCGTGTAATCAAAATAGCTTCAAATAGTAGTAGCACATTCTCCATCGTATATGCAAAAACTTTTCCCCACATACATTGAAGTATCAAGACCGCATTAATAAAAGAATTACTATTAGCCTGATACAATTACTAATTATTTTATGGTGTTACAATCAAAGCTTTTAATGAAAACATTTAAGATTCGGAGTTGGAAAGTTGGCTTTATTACAAAAAGAAACAATGAACGAATTAATTGTTACTGATGTAACCGAGTCATTATTAGTACAGTTTTGTGGACACTTCTCTATTGACCACTTACTATTATGGGTTGTGAGAAATGTCAAATAGATGTGGTGTTCAACTAAAGGGTGGTGCTGTATTTTTTAACCGCTCTCTCACAGCAGCGCTCAAATAAAGTTGGCATTCAAATACAAATTTTACGGTACTCGCATTATATATTCTACTTTTTCATCCGCCTTCCGATGGAGGCTTGTACTCATTTACGCAATGCTGTATTCATCATCGCATAAAGTATGACATTTTTTGGCACAGAATCACAAACATAGCATAAGCCAGTTACAAATTGCTAGCGGCTGACCCATCCTAATAGCTCTCACAAATGTGGAAGTTATGATTTCATTTTACCCAGTGCTAACTGATGGTAACGGACTCACAGCTATGATGGTGTCATAGTGTCACTCCTATCAATACAACTACAAGAGTGGATTTTTAATGTCATATGACTAGAAACAAATATTTAAAACCTGTTTCAATGTCCTCTTAAATAATTTTCAAAGATGTATGAAATTTGAGCATAAAGTTGAAACTTTTAAATCAACCTTTAAATTTAAATTTAGCAAAATATAAAAATATCTGCTTAAAATCGCGCAACATTGATAACAGAAGAATGCCAACCATGGCTATTCGTGTTTCCTATCCTACATGAATGTTGTGTAAATTTTGTTGGCAAACGTTTCTCTTTGTATAAAACATTACTGACACAATAATTAAACTCTGTAAGGAGTTGGCAACAGGATTCATCATATTCACTTGTAAACAGGAACTATCATAATCATTTCGCTCAACAGAGTATTATGATTGGTTGAGCTCTGATGTTATGACAAGACGGATTCTCGGTGAATAAATACAAAAGGATAATAAACTTAGTGAGCTGTAAAGAGTGACTAAAATGAAGTCTGACAACATTTAGAGAAAAATATCTAGATTGGAAGCAATGGAATAAGACTACTGAAAGCTCTACTCGTTGTATCCAATTTATTTTCATACAATCAAGTGTACAGTTTTAGCGCTCTACTCAACATCTATAACTCCCACTTACACTTGCACTTACACTGTCCAATTTATATTTAGACTACATTTAATAATCTATAAGAAAACAATTGAGTCTTTAAACTTGTTTGCTGACTACTAGTTCTACAATACAAAATGATAAAATTGTAAATAATGCTAATTTATTTATTCCTACTGGAATGTAACATAACCAGAGATTTTTTCTTAGTTATACACATAGACATCTCCTCTGCAAGCCCACTTTTTGTACAAGCCAAGCTCTAGAACTAGAGTAGGCGGCATTACTTTAATCAACTATTTCAACTAACATTTGGTGAAAGTTCTCTTGAGCAATGGTCGCAGGATATATTTACATCTGTCAACATTAATACTTCTTTGACTTGAAAGTTTACTGGCAGTATTTTACGAGTACATTTCTTTGTACAGTCTGAAAATGATATTTTATTTTTAGCTACGAATTGGATGTTGGAAGAACAGAAAACCGGTTTAAAAAACACAATAAGAAACTAATTAAAAAATTGCAGAGCATTATTATATTATAATGTAATATGACATACTAGGTGTCATAAGACAACACTGGCAACTGCATTATAACTGCTCTGCTCATAGCAGGAGTTAGTTTTACATTTATAATAAGAGCAATCTTACATATAGATATTTTGTCGAAAACATTGGACTGGGAGAAATTGTCATGAAACCTTGAGAAAACTCAAGGTTACTTTTATAATCTGACAATTTAAGCGTGCTAAGGGGAAGCAAAGTTCCACTCTCTTTACTCACTCAGTACTCTTAATTGAAATGTCATTTTTTGTATAATTCACTTAAATATGCGAAACAATTGGAAAATTAATAAAGATTGTGACCACATCAGGTATTGCCGCTAACAGCTGTCTTAAAAAATGCACCTTTGATAATAAAATTATTATTATAAGAGCTTAAGTGTCAGATATTTCTGCCAATGAGTGTAGAGGCAACGCGACACACAAGGAACCAATCAAGTGTTTTTTGCGACAAAAACGCTAAGATTGGCGTTAGATTAGATAAAGATAGCTGAGAGCCTACTTATGCAATGGCTTCTTCTTTCATCTCTGTTAAACTGTGGTAGCAGTGTCCGCTGTAGCAGTGTCCGCTGTAGCAGTGTCCGCTGTCAGATCATTGTAATGGTGTTCGCTGTAGCATTGTCCGCTGTAGCATTGTCTGCTGTAGCATTGTCCGATGTAGCATTGTCCGATGTAGCATTGTCCGCTGTAGCATTGTCTGCTGTAGCATTGTCCGCTGTAGCATTGTCCGCTGTAGCATTGTCCGCTGTAGCATTGTCTGCTGTAATAATGTCTGCTGTAGCAGTGTCCGCTGTAGCAGTGACCACTGTCAGACATATCATTCATCATCCTACAAAAAAATATTATCCAAGTCCCAAGATAATAACTATTTGATGACACGTTGTAAATGTTTAAATGCTGGAAGCATACACACCTGCATGCTTCTGTGAAATTTCCTCGTTCGTTACTAGCCGACAGTCACACCTGTTGTTCACAATTCTCTCACTCATAGATCTGGTTTTATAGTGTATATGACATAACAGTCAGCTAAAAGTAAGGAGACTCATAAGTGAAATTATACAAAAAACTATTTATGTCCCCGTTTTCTAGTTTTACAGTGCTTTAACTTGAATCAGACTACCAAATATTATGATACTCAGATCTGTGAACCTCTGAGGCTGAGAGCTACTATATCACCAACAGGAGTGCATACCTAAAGGTATATGCACTCACAATGGCGGAATAAGATGAAAAGTTCTACAGAAATAAATGCTTTCTTTGGCCATCCAACTAGTGTCTTTGTGAGGTCAACACACTGAGCTTTTTTGTTCGTGTTGCTAAATCGGTTTTCGTTGGATGAGTTAAGGACATACAATTCCATTTTTTACCTCAATACAGTAAAGAAACTGCTTGCATGCTATAGAGCTCTATTGAGGCTAGAACGTAAAAAAATAATGTATTTTCCCAACAAATAGTCACACTTTTTCACAGCACAAGGAATAAGTCTCTATACATCGATAGTGCCGCGACACTTTGGTGAACCAGTGCCGATGTCTTTCTGTTCGCCTGACAATCAGATCATGTTTTCATAGGGCGCTATAGCGGAGTGATGGTTATGCGATGGCTTATGTCAAAGTGATATCTCTAAAAGGTCAAGGACAAAACAAATAATGAGTGCTCAGAAGAAAAGACTGTTACTTCACGTGGCATTAGTATTCATTATGCGCATGACATTAGTTAATCAACAGTTTCTGCTCCTACAACATCAAACTATGATACAACCAAAACATCCTGCTGCTTATATATTCACTTCGTGAGGAGAAACTCAAAGCACAAAGTGCAAACATTGTATGTGGCAGGGAGTACGTGTTAATTTCAATCTTTGTTACCAACACAAAAGTGCTATGCCATTTTGGTAGCTAAGGCAGCTTCCATGGCACAAAGATGAGCAACAGCGACACCGAATCACAACAGAATGGAACGATGCAAATGTTTTATGATGGCATTACAGCACTATTTGGGGATGTGTGGCCAAGTATGACCGTATCACTATGTTTCCATGATGCGCAGTGCTTCGGAGTTGCGCTATTTCCGAATCATGGAAACGGCGTCTTCGCACTGAAATCACTGCGCACTGATCAGTGCGAAGCCAGTGCAAATTCGCAGCAAGGAAACAGCGACTGCGCAGTGGCTGCGCATAGCTCTCATGCCGTGGAGACGGATTCTTCGAGGGCCATAAACTAGTACAAAGGTTGTCCTGCTAATCTTGTTTTTTACTATTCTTCCGATCTTCTTTCACCTAAATTTAACTATGGTCTGCATTCACGAGGATGATGAGGTGATTACTTTCCTGGACTTTGTTATCGATGCCAACACTTTTCGAAAAATAGGTGGCAAGTCCTAAATTAACGTTTAAATAATATATTACTTAAAAATACTTATTAAAAATATATTACAATGTAAAAAGTGTGTTAAGGTTTGTAAAACCTTGTGAATGTGTATTGTAAATAAAAGTATAATGACGACAGAATCATAAAAAGACCGTTTATGACGTTCGGTATCCGTGATCGATTCTATTTCTCCATCAGGCGATTCGATTTATACAATTTCTCTTCTCTGGCTAATTTGCGGTATTTGCTGAAAACCACTGCGCAGCATGGAAACGTACAATCCCCTCGACTTCGGAGGGGGCTGCTTCGCAGTACTGCGTACCATGGAAACATAGTGTATGAAAACTAGCAGTTACATGAGCTGTAACCAGCGACACAACTGATGAGACTTGTATGAGCTGTAACCAGAGACACAACTGATGAGAGTTGTATGAGCTGTAACCAGAGACACAACTGATGAGAGTTGTATGAGCTGTAACCAGAGACACAACTGATGAGAGTTACATGAGCTGATCAATCGCTTGTATTTGGTTCTATAATCACACTTTTTTGATTCTGATTCTGATTAAAAAGAGTCTCGAGACCTCAAAAGGAGGAAGTGGAGACCGTTTGCATAGATTGTATAAGAATAAAAATTTATCTATTTGAACAAGTGAATTTAAAACATCAATTAATAAAACTTTCCTGTTCTAATGATCTCCCAATCTAATATCCCGAGAAGTTCGTGGAATGAAGCTGTTAAAATATGTGTTTGTGTTGCAGGCGATTGCCTTTGGAGCGTTAGACCGAGATGATCTGGTGTCATACTGGTGTGGTTGGGACATTAAAAAATTAAAACTTTCAATTAGCGCTGAGTGTGTGCTATTAGATAAAATGTTTATTAAAAGGTTGAGTCTTGCTCGTTTTCTTCTGATCTCTAAAACTTCCAACTGGATATTCTCTCGAGCTTCCGTTACGCTAGCAACTCCTTTCAAATTACATATAAATCTCACGGCTCTTCTTTGTATAAATTCAATTTGAGATATGTGTTTGACTAAAAAAGGGTCCCAGACCTCACAAGCGTACTCCAAGGCGGGTCTACATAAAGTCAAATATGCGATTTTCTTTACTTTATTAGGAGCATTAAAAAGAACCCGTTTTATCATTCCCAAGGTTTGTAATGCTTTGGTACAAATCGATGTTATATGGTGGTCCCAGCTCAATGTATTTGTAA
The DNA here is from genome assembly GCF_963576615.1 of Watersipora subatra. Lineage (NCBI taxonomy): Eukaryota > Metazoa > Bryozoa > Gymnolaemata > Cheilostomatida > Watersiporidae > Watersipora > Watersipora subatra. The sequence goes on from NC_088711.1 coordinate 28,561,862, forward strand.
TAATCACGCCCAAATATTTAAAGCTATCCACAACTTCCAGATTGGTATTATAAAGGTTGTACTCAGCTGGGACGCCAGAGTCTGACGTGAAATTAAAATTTACAATTTGACACTTTGTTACATTAAAAATCATTTTGGACTCAGAGGCCCAATTTTCCAAGGCAGTGAGGTCAGACTGAAAATTTATGCAATCATGGTGGTTATCAATTCGACTGTACAGAAGAGCGTCATCAGCAAACAGTCTGATGGTGGAGTGTTTTAAAACTGATCCGACCTTGTCAATATATATTAAAAAGAGTGTGGGCCCCAAAACGGAGCCCTGCGGCACTCCAGAGTGGACTTTTAAGGGTGCTGATGCATGACCGTTTATAATAACTTTTTGAAATCGGTTGCTTAAAAAATTTTGAATCCAATAAACAATCGAATGATGGACCCCAGCACCTAAAAGTTTAACTATAAGCAGAGAATGTGATACCTTATCAAAGGCCTTCGAAAAGTCAAGAACTGCAGCGTGTATTTGCTGATTTTCATTATTTGCATCCATAAGATCATGGACAACAGTGACCAGTTGAGTGGTACACGACAGTCCATGCCTAAAGCCGTGCTGATGCGAGGAAAGATTTAGGCTCTTATTGATATAGCTCAAAATGATGTGTTCAAGCATCTTGCACGCTATTGATGTTAGTGAGACAGGGCGATAATTTCCGGCGAGAGTCTTATCGCCTTTTTTATAAACTGGTGTGACATTGGCTAATTTCCATGCAGAAGGTAAACTTCCGGTATTTAAAGAGTATTGGTAAACCAGTGTGAGCATTGCTGACACTGTGCTGACGTCAACCATGAAGTCCTCTTTTCTTAAGCCGTCGGGCCCAGGGGCTTTGCCCTTTACAAGACCTACGATCATTTTCTCCACGCCCTCACAAGTGACTATTATTGGACTGGTGCTGGTATCCGGTAAATCGTATTCAGGAAAAAATTCATCTGCCTTTGTGAAAACACTTTGAAAAAACATGTTAAAATTATTAACCATCTCCGACTCTGATTGCATATTAGCTAGTAGGGCGGAGGGGCTGTTCTTGCGACCCTGAGTGCGCCTCATAAAAGAGAAAAAAGGTTTGCTTATGCCAGCCCGGAGTGGTTCGTACAAAACTCGATTATAATAATCCTGCTCAATTTTGCGAAACATCTTTTTATTTTCGCGTCTCATAATTTTGTATTCGGCCATCAAGTCAGGAGAGTGTGTTTTTTTAAACTTATTGTATAGTTTTCGTTGTTTGCACACAGCCTTACGTGCCTGAGAGTTGAACCATACTGGTTCCCTGTTATTTCGTTGTTTTATTGTCTTTTTAGGAACAAAATCACTGACAGCAGATTTAACGGCTTTCTCAAAAATATTCCACAATTGGTCAATATTGTGTCCTGTTTTTATCGCGTCCTTGATGTCTTCCAAAGCTTGAAGTAAAAATTTCCTGATTGCCATGGTATCTGCTTTTTCATATACAAAATAAAAATCTTTGCTAGCTACCTTGTCAGTTTTTGATATGTTGAGCTCAACTTCTACTAAAAAATGATCACTCAGACCAGGTTCCACAACCTCAACTTTTTCAATAAATTCTGAGTCCGATGTTAAGACCAAGTCTAAAATATTTCCTTTAAAATGTGTCGGCCTATTGACCATTTGTCTAAGATTACACTCCGCCAAGCAGTTCAAAAAAATTTGATGACAACCTTTATTGTTTGAACTTACTTTTGTCGAATAAGACTCCCAATCAATATCGGGAAAATTAAAATCACCCATGACTAATATCTGTGATAACGGAAAATGTGAAAAAACAAACTCAAAAAGCTGATTCAGGCCTTCAACAGATCTAGATGAGTTCCCGGGTGGCACATATACGCATACGATGACCAAGTCTAGAATAAAAATAGATTGCTTGGGTATGTGCACTGCGACAACTTCAACAGGGTATATCGACAAACTCAAAGGAATCAATCTCGAATCAATTTCCGAATTTACTGCCACCAAGACTCCACCACCATGAAGATTTCGATCTTGTCTATATATTTGCTTATCAGTGTGGAAAAGTATTAAATTATCATCAATTGAGCTGTCCAAGTGAGTCTCTGTTAAACAAAGAATATCATGCTGGTAAGACATAACCTGAATCTCGTTTATTTTCCCCTTAACCGATCTGCAATTCGCTAACACTACAGTTATTTTCTCACTTCCACGATTTCCTTGTTTTTGATTTTGAAAGTTTTGGTTGGTTCTTTGCTCCTGATCTGTTTTAGCTCTTGTCGAAGACGAAAATCCTCTTCTTGTTCAGATTTATTTAAATCTAGTCGAGCACTTAAGTTGTGAACACTTAAAGATAAGTGTTCACAAAATTGTAGTAGATTTATCTGTAAGTATCGGTATTTCTTTATCATTTGCGGTTGTTTCTGATGTTTGAGGTGATCTGACTGTATTAGTATATAATAAGCATTTCTATTATGGATTTATCTTTGTTTCACTTGTTACCAAGAATATAGCAACATTTTATAATCTTTTAGCTTTTGGGTATTAGCCATAGCAAGCTTTGCGTTAATTACGGTAGGGCAGTTGAATGTGAGACATACAGAAAGCAGGTTGTGCTGCATAATGTTATATTTTACCTTTAACCAGCATGAGTGTTTTATAAACTTCAAGTCTTTTAATATACTGGTGCGAGAGCAATTGGGAACTTTATTGTAAGTAAACACATAGCGTAAAACAGCTTACTTTTTCTCCCGATTGTGGTGTAATCATGACAGTTTAGTTTCTTTTAATAATCAAGATGATAAGTTATTGTCAGTTTTAACATGAATGTTCGTATGTTTTCATTTATAGATTGTTATAGCTAACATTTATTACTTTTCTTGCTTTATTGATTACAGAGTACAGTGTCATAAATATAAGGACTGTTCCTAACCATATCAGTTCTAATCCAGTACACTGACTGCCAGGATATTTCAAGAGTACAATTGACAGTTTGATTGCGATCAAAACGCTGTGATCAAGCGAAAGTGTGATTAGTTGCATATTATTATTTGCAACTATATTTCCCTACATGAACGAGATTGACAGAACAGAGAGGCATAAGGCTGCAACTTGAATGCAATGGCTGATATCACCTATAGCAGAGATAGGACCTAGTAACATCATTTCGGACATTTTTTTTTCTGAGCGTTTCAACTGCTATCAAGTTTGTCGATATCAACATTGAAACATCTTGGCAGTCAGATCACCTCAAACATCAAAAACAGTTGCAAATTATAGAGAAATGCTGATACTTCTGATGAAATCAGCTAAAACTTTGTGTAGGCTTATCTTTGATAGATGATATACTATGATTAATATCCCTCCAAAGCACACTTACAGTAAGTCTGGCTAGTAAGTATACCGAATTAAACTTTATCTCAACTATTATAGATATCAACTATAGATATTCAGGTATATATATAAAACTATAGATATCAACTATAGATGTTCGGGTATATATATAGAACTAAAGATATCAACTATAGATATTCAAGTATATATATATAAAACTATAGATATTAACTATAGATATTCAGGTATATATATGGATCTTATATGTCAACTATATTTAAGGAATGCCAGAGTACATATCTAATAATATTAAATCCCAGCCACTTGTGTGAAAATATACACGAAAATATTCAACAAATAGCATAATTTATAGCTTTTTTAACAAATCTTTAACGATGATCCCATTTGTGAAATGGGGCTTGTATAAAATGTTTCTATTAAGGCTGGTTCATTTTATACAAGCCCCATTTGTGAAATGGGGCTTGTATAAAATGTTTCTATTAAGGCTGGTTCATTTTATACAAGCCCCATTTGTGAAATGGGGCTTGTATAAAATGTTTCTATTAAGGCTGGTTCATTTTATACAAGCCCCATTTGTGAAATGGGGCTTGTATAAAATGTTTCTATTAAGGCTGGTTCATTTTATACAAGCCCCATTTGTGAAATGGGGCTTGTATAAAATGTTTCTATTAAGGCTGGTTCATTTTATACAAGCCCCATTTGTGAAATGGGGCTTGTATAAAATGTTTCTATTAAGGCTGGTTCATTTTATACAAGCCCCATTTGTGAAATGGGGCTTGTATAAAATGTTTCTATTAAGGCTGGTTCATTTTATACAAGCCCCATTTGTGAAATGGGGCTTGTATAAAATGTTTCTATTAAGGCTGGTTCATTTTATACAAGCCCCATTTGTGAAATGGGGCTTGTATAAAATGTTTCTATTAAGGCTGGTTCATTTTATACAAGCCCCATTTGTGAAATGGGGCTTGTATAAAATGTTTCTATTAAGGCTGGTTCATTTTATACAAGCCCCATTTGTGAAATGGGGCTTGTATAAAATGTTTCTATTAAGGCTGGTTCATTTTATACAAGCCCCATTTGTGAAATGGGGCTTGTATAAAATGTTTCTATTAAGGCTGGTTCATTTTATACAAGCCCCATTTGTGAAATGGGGCTTGTATAAAATGTTTCTATTAAGGCTGGTTCATTTTATACAAGCCCCATTTGTGAAATGGGGCTTGTATAAAATGTTTCTATTAAGGCTGGTTCATTTTATACAAGCCCCATTTGTGAAATGGGGCTTGTATAAAATGTTTCTATTAAGGCTGGTTCATTTTATACAAGCCCCATTTGTGAAATGGGGCTTGTATAAAATGTTTCTATTAAGGCTGGTTCATTTTATACAAGCCCCATTTGTGAAATGGGGCTTGTATAAAATGTTTCTATTAAGGCTGGTTCATTTTATACAAGCCCCATTTGTGAAATGGGGCTTGTATAAAATGTTTCTATTAAGGCTGGTTCATTTTATACAAGCCCCATTTGTGAAATGGGGCTTGTATAAAATGTTTCTATTAAGGCTGGTTCATCTTATATCGCAGTCAATGTTAATCTTACAAAAAGACCCGATTAGTTGATGTTTTAAATTTTTACCCAGAAGTATTATGAAACTAACATACAACACATATATTAACATATATAACATATACTAACATACAACACATATATTAATATATATAACATATACTAACATACAACACATATATTAATATATATAACATATACTAACATACAACACATATATTAATATATATAACATATACTAACATACAACACATATATTAATATATATAACATATACTAACATACAACACATATATTAATATATATATAACATATACTAACATACAACACATATATTAATATATATAACATATACTAACATACAACACATATATTAATATATATAACATATACTAACATACAACACATATATTAACTCAAAAATTAGTTACTGTCTTGAGTCATGGGGAGATGCTCCATTTTGTTATTTACTAAAAAAATAGTAATATTACAAAAATGTCAAATGCACATATTTAATAAACCACCACTAACTTCATCGTGGTCCCTGTTTGTTCAGTTGTCTGTTGATAAACCTTATCAGTATAAAATTCTTTTGATAGCTCATTCAAAATTTTATTGAAGTGCTGACAAAACAAAAAAGATTCAAGCCATAACACCAGATTTTTAGAAACAAGTCTACCTTTACCATTATTTTACACCGCTTCAGGTAAAAGAACAATCGAATACAGAGTACCATCACAATGGAACAGTCTTCCAATAGACACACAAAACCTCTGCATTTACTAGTTTTAGAGTTAATGTTAAAAGCCATTTGTTAAACCTAGATTAATTCAGACCTGCTGTTTGAGTTTGCCAATTCCTGTGGGCCCAGGCTTTGACTAGCTGCAGTGCTACTGCGCATGTCGGCCTCATCATACCTTAACAAGTAGGAACTAAGCTTTCATTGATTTTGTTTAACTTAATCAATATTATAACTATATTTTCATTTTTGCTTAATGTTATACTTTCATGATTGATGAAATAAAATACACACACCACACAATACATAAGAAGTTTGTGTTAACCCTGTTCACACTATCACAAACCTATCCACGTTTACATCAGTGAATAGTCCGTGATGCAATGTTCACTTTACACATTGTGATCACTAAAATAATGAAATACTGATCTCGCAGCCACATCCCACCCCAACAGGTATCTTCATCTTCTAAACATACAGAGTTGGTCTATTATAATTTAATGATCTTGTTAGCTCGCTATATCCAGTCACTCAGTAAGGTACAGAGCGGTAGAATATTGGTTGAAGAATATCAATAGAGGTCCCAAACCATTCCCGTCTAACTTGGTTTTAATTCATGTGCAATGAAGGGTTCTCCCCGGATGTTGAATACATTAACTTTCGTTAGGGAGATGATATGTCATGACTTTACGCACAAACTATTTAGCATAAATGACCAAAGAGAACACTGAACTCCGACAATCTGGGCAGATAGTTACAACTGATGAAAAATTAATGCAAATAAATGTAAGGCTAGTTGTAATTTGACTGGCTGTGACAAATATCTTTTACGTCTAACATTATCTGAAGCCAAGAGAATGCTGTATATGAATAACTCATTATCCAAATTACAGTATTCATTTTGCCTCTGGTTCAACAATTAGAACATCAGAAATATTGCTCCAACTCCCAGTTAGGTTAATCAGCAATAGTAGTAGCTCTAACTCCCAGTTAGGTTAATCAGTGATAGTAGTAGCTCCAAAGTCATCTAGCTACTCAACTCAAAAGAGTTTTTATGCTGATGTTATAAAGTCGATAGTGCGCTATTCCAAAAGAAAGGCTCGCATTTTCTCCAAATGAATATTTGCCTTGTGGATATCAAAAAGTTTTTTGAAGACATTTTAATAAAATCAGAGAAGATTTGCAAATGTTTAGTGTGAATTCGTTTTGCCCATTGGACAAGCTACAGAGTTCCCTTCCAAACTGACCTTGAGAAGCTTTGACCCCACTAACTTTTCGAGCTTGAAGACTAAGTGTGAGAAATCGGAGTTGGTTGTTATCTACGCTCTTGAACTTGACTTACTCTTAAATCTTCATAAGCTTTAACTTTTACTGCTTGTTCATAGTATTATATTATATTACACTAGTACCCTTGCCAGTACCCTTGCCAGTACCCTTGCCAGTACCCTTGCCAGTACCCTTGCCAGTACCCTTGCCAGTACCCTTGCCAGTACCCTTGCCAGTACCCTTGCCAGTACCCTTGCCAGTACCCTTGCCAGTACCCTTGCCAGTACCCTTGCCAGTACCCTTGCCAGTACCCTTGCCAGTACCCTTGCCAGTACCCTTGCCAGTACCCTTGCCAGTACCCTTGCCAGTACCCTTGCCAGTACCCTTGCCAGTACCCTTGCCAGTACCCTTGCCAGTACCCTTGCCAGTACCCTTGCCAGTACCCTTGCCAGTACCCTTGCCAGTACCCTTGCCAGTACCCTTGCCAGTACCCTTGCCAGTACCCTTGCCAGTACCCTTGCCAGTACCCTTGCCAGTACCCTTGCCAGTACCCTTGCCAGTACCCTTGCCAGTACCCTTGCTAGTCGTGTGCACCGTGAGAGATCGTAATGAGTAATCAGTGTACAATGGCAGCTGAGTGGTGTAGTGGTTAGAGTGCCCGACTGTGATGGCAGCTGAATGGTGTAGTGGTTAGAGTGCCCAACTGTAATGGCAGCTGAGTGGTGTAGTGGTTAGAGTGCCCCACTGTAATAGCAGCTGAGTGGTGTAGTGGTTAGAGTGCCCGACTGTAATGGCAGCTGAGTGGTGTAATGGTTAGAGTGCCCCACTGTAATGGCAGCTGAGTGGTGTAGTGGTTAGAGTGCCCGACTGTAATGGCAGCTGAATGGTGTAGTGGTTAGAGTGCCCGACTGTAATGGCAGCTGAGTGGTGTAATGGTTAGAGTGCCCCACTGTAATAGCAGCTGAGTGGTGTAGTGGTTAGAGTGCCCAACTGTAATGGCAGCTGAGTGGTGTAGTGGTTAAAGTGCCCGACTGTAATGGCAGCTGAGTGGTGTAGTGGTTAGAGTGCCCCACTGTAATGGCAGCTGAGTGGTGTAGTGGTTAGAGTGCCCAACTGTAATGGCAGCTGAGTGGTGTAGTGGTTAAAGTGCCCGACTGTAATGGCAGCTGAGTGGTGTAGTGGTTAGAGTGCCCAACTGTAATGGCAGCTGAGTGGTGTAGTGGTTAGAGTGTCCGACTGTAATGGCAGCTGAGTGATGTAGTGGTTAGAGTGTCCGACTGTAATGGCAGCTGAATGGTGTAGTGGTTAGAGTGCCCAACTGTAATGGCAGCTGAGTGGTGTAATGGTTAGAGTGCCCCACTGTAATGGCAGCTGAGTGGTGTAGTGGTTAGAGTGCCCGACTGTAAATCAGAGCACTGAAGTTCAATTCCTGCACGAGCCAATTTTCTTTCTTAAAGCTCTTAATGTGGCTTCGAACAAAAGGACAGACACTGTTCTTATTATAGTAAAAATTATGTTATATTTTAACGCAGTGTAGTATATATATTCTTATAATATTTTAGCTATCAACTGTTTTGAAATTGAATTTAAAGCAAGTACTTACTATTTTAATACATATGTAACTTGTATACTTTTATTGCAAGAAACAGCAAGATTAATAATATAATGTGACTAAAATTTTAAACCGAAGATGGATTGTGTATGTCTGATTACCACCTGCCCTACATCAACCACCATTTTATCATTTGCACCTGCAAAAGTAACATCAAAGGCAACTAGGATTACGACAATATTATGATTATTAGTAATTATGACAGGAATTAGTAATTATGACAATATTATTAATTGGAAGAGAGAACCGATGATAATATGAATAAGCAAAAATAATAACAATAACAACTACAATAATTGCATGATTATTAGCAATAAAAAGCGGCTATATGACTGTCCATAATAACAGCTGGTCGTATTAAATCTTTCGCATATCTTCGCCTTCTTTTCTGATCAACAATATTTTTTTAGTTATCACAACAATAGCTATAAGCTGCATGTTTTGCATGTGCTTTGCTCCACTTGGTCACTTTATTATTGTAAATCCAATATAAGTGAATTCGCAGGCAGCACCTGATTGCTGACTCATAGCCATGTAAACCACGCAATAGAGAAATCAGCAGACATTTGAAGGTGGTTGTGGGTGACTCTGACACTCTGAGAGTAGGTTGCAAGATCATTTGACGCATTACGAGCTGATTGTATGTTTCCAATTGATCAGAAAGTTTAATAATTGATATTAATATACATGTAACTGAATTGCACAAGATATCTTGGACTGTATCTAAGTTGATAACTTACAGCTTAAAGATCAACTCGCACAAAATGTTGGTAGACTTTATTATAAAGTATTGGTACTTATCTATCATTTGCAATTGTTTTTGATGTTTAAGGTGATCTGACTGTCAGGATGTTTCTAAGTTAAAATCGACTAAACTAATCGCGGTTAAAATGGTAAAATCAAACAAAAGTGTGATTATGACGTCTATAATAGTTGCAAATAGACCGACATAATAGAGATGTGTAATGCTGCAACTTGAAAGCAATAGCCGATATCAACTATAGCAATGATAGCAACTATAGCAAGGATAGCAACTATAGCAAGGATAGCAACTAGTTACATCATTTTGCACGTATTTTTCTTCTGAGATTTTTGGCCGCGATCAAGTATGGTCGATTTTAACTTGGAAACATCTCAGCAGTCAGATTACTTCAAACCTGAATAACTTGCAAATGATAGACAAATACTGATACTTCCTGATAAAATCTACTAACATTTTGTGTAAGTTCATCTTTATAGTCCAGGCTGCAGTAACTGTCACTAATCCAAGACTTTATAGTCCAGGCTGCAGTAACTGTCACTAATCCAAGACTTTATAGTCCAGGCTGCAGTAACTGTCACTAATCCAAGACTTTATAGTCCAGGCTGCAGTAACTGTCACTAATCCAAGACTTTATAGTCCAGGCTGCAGTAACTGTCACTAATCCAAGACTTTATAGTCCAGGCTGCAGTAACTGTCACTAATCCAAGACTTTATAGTCCAGGCTGCAGTAACTGTCACTAATCCAAGACTTTATAGTCCAGGCTGCAGTAACTGTCACTAATCCAAGACTTTATAGTCCAGGCTGCAGTAACTGTCACTAATCCAAGACTTTATAGTCCAGGCTGCAGTAACTGTTACTAATCCAAGACTTTATAGTCCAGGCTGCAGTAACTGTCACTAATCCAAGACTTTATAGTCCAGGCTGCAGTAACTGTTACTAATCCAAGACTTTATAGTCCAGGCTGCAGTAACTGTCACTAATCTAAGACTTTATAGTCCAGGCTGCAGTAACTGTCACTAATCCAAGACTTTATAGTCCAGGCTGCAGTAACTGTCACTAATCCAAGACTTTATAGTCCAGGCTGCAGTAACTGTCACTAATCCAAGACTTTATAGTCCAGGCTGCAGTAACTGTCACTAATCTAAGACTTTATAGTCCAGGCTGCAGTAACTGTCACTAATCCAAGACTTTATAGTCCAGGCTGCAGTAACTGTCACAAATCCAAGACCTTATAGTCCAGGCTGCAGTAACTGTTACAAATCCAAGACCTTATAGTCCAGGCTGCAGTAACTGTCACAAATCCAAAACTTTATAATCCAGGCTGCAGTAACTGTCACAAATCCATAACTTTATAATCCAGGCTGCAGTAACTGTCACAAATCCATAACTTTATAATCCAGGCTGCAGTAACTGTCACAAATCCAAAACTTTATAATCCAGGCTGCAGTAACTGTTACAAATCCAAAACTTTATAGTCCAGGCTGCAGTAACTGTCACTAATCCAAGACTTTATAGTCCAGGCTGCAGTAACTGTTACTAATCCAAGACTTTATAGTCCAGGCTGCAGTAACTGTCACTAATCTAAGACTTTATAGTCCAGGCTGCAGTAACTGTCACTAATCCAAGACTTTATAGTCCAGGCTGCAGTAACTGTCACTAATCCAAGACTTTATAGTCCAGGCTGCAGTAACTGTTACTAATCCAAGACTTTATAGTCCAGGCTGCAGTAACTGTCACTAATCCAAGACTTTATAGTCCAGGCTGCAGTAACTGTTACTAATCCAAGACTTTATAGTCCAGGCTGCAGTAACTGTCACTAATCTAAGACTTTATAGTCCAGGCTGCAGTAACTGTCACTAATCCAAGACTTTATAGTCCAGGCTGCAGTAACTGTCACTAATCCAAGACTTTATAGTCCAGGCTGCAGTAACTGTCACTAATCCAAGACTTTATAGTCCAGGCTGCAGTAACTGTCACTAATCTAAGACTTTATAGTCCAGGCTGCAGTAACTGTCACTAATCCAAGACTTTATAGTCCAGGCTGCAGTAACTGTCACAAATCCAAGACCTTATAGTCCAGGCTGCAGTAACTGTTACAAATCCAAGACCTTATAGTCCAGGCTGCAGTAACTGTCACAAATCCAAAACTTTATAATCCAGGCTGCAGTAACTGTCACAAATCCATAACTTTATAATCCAGGCTGCAGTAACTGTCACAAATCCATAACTTTATAATCCAGGCTGCAGTAACTGTCACAAATCCAAAACTTTATAATCCAGGCTGCAGTAACTGTTACAAATCCAAAACTTTATAGTCCAGGCTGCAGTAACTGTTATAAATCCACTCTAGAGCTAAATATGTGAGGTGTGCGAGGTGTGCGAGGTGTGCGAGGTGTGCGAGGTGTGCGAGGTGTGCGAGGTGTGCGAGGTGTGCGAGGTGTGCGAGGTGTGCGAGGTGTGCGAGGTGTGCGAGGTGTGCGAGGTGTGCGAGGTGTGCGAGGTGTGCGAGGTGTGCGAGGTGTGCGAGGTGTGCGAGGTGTGCGAGGTGTGCGAGGTGTGCGAGGTGTGCGAGGTGTGCGAGGTGTGCGAGGTGTGCGAGGTGTGCGAGGTGTGCGAGGTGTGCGAGGTGTGCGAGGTGTGCGAGGTGTGCGAGGTGTGCGAGGTGTGCGAGGTGTGCGAGGTGTGCGAGGTGTGCGAGGTGTGCGAGGTGTGCGAGGTGTGCGAGGTGTGCGAGGTGTGCGAGGTGTGCGAGGTGTGCGAGGTGTGCGAGGTGTGCGAGGTGTGCGAGGTGTGCGAGGTGTGCGAGGTGTGCGAGGTGTGCGAGGTGTGCGAGGTGTGCGAGGTGTGCGAGGTCTGCGAGGTGTGCGAGGTGTGCGAGGTCTGCGAGGTCTGCGAGGTGTGCGAGGTGTGCGAGGTGTGCGAGGTGTGTGGTGTGCGAGGTGTGTGGTGTGCGGAGTGTTGGAGTGTGTGGAGTGTGAGATGTGTGGAGTTTGAGGTGTGTGGTGTGGAGTGTGAGGTGTATGGTATGATGCGTGTGGTGTGACGTGTGTGGTGTGACGTGTGTGGTGTGACGCGTGTGGTGTGACGTGTGTGATGTGACGTGTGACGTGTGACGTGTGACGTTTGAAATGTGGTGATTGGTGTGACTTGAGTGGTGTGAAATGTGAGGTGTGGGTTTTGTTGTGTAAGGTGTGGGTTGTGAGATGTAAAATATGAGGTGTAGGATGTGAAATGTGGTGTGTGGGGTATGTGGTGTGTGGTGTGTGGTGTGTGGTGTGTGGTGTGTGGTGTGTGGTGTGTGGTGTGTGGTGTGTGGTGTGTGGTGTGTGGTGTGTGGTGTGTGGTGTGTGGTGTGTGGTGTGTGGTGTGTGGTGTGTGGTGTGTGGTGTGTGGTGTGTGGTGTGTGGTGTGTGGTGTGTGGTGTGTGGTGTGACATAAGTGGTCTGAAAAGTGAGGTGTGGGGTATGTGGTGTAAGGTGTGGGTTGTGAGGTGTGAAATCTGAGGTGTGAAATGTGAGGTGTAAAATCTGAGGTGTGAAATGTGAGGTGTGGGGTGTGAATTGTGAGGTGTGGGGTGTGAATTGTGAGGTGTGGGGTGTGAATTGTGAGGTGTGGGGTCTGAATTGTGAGGTGTGGGGTGCGTTTGTTAGTCTGCGTAAAGGCCATCTGTTTTCCGATCTTTTGGCTGACTTAATCCAAACTTCACACGCATATGCTCCGTGTCTTCTGCCAAACAGAGTAAAGCCGAAAATATTTGGTTTTACTCTGTTTGGTTCCTAAAACCAACCACTTAAAAATGCTGTATGTATGTTGATTAAAAATTAATTTTCTATGCAAAGCTTTTTTATTACCCGTGCAACGTCAAGTATTCATCTAGGATGCTGTTTAATTAATTTATTAAAAGTCTAATGAAGACGGTAAGCAGTGGTTAAAACTGTAATTAACTAGCTAAAATAATTACCGGTAGTAAAATTAATGCATAATTTATGTAAAATTGTAAAAACAAGATAATATAAAAATAAATTTTCTGTGCAAAATATTTTCATATTACTAACGCCAAGCTTTCAGCATTCAGCATTATATCTATATAAATCTAAGGGGTTGTTTTTCTGTCGTATGTACAGTTATGGCGATTAAATTCAAGGAATGAAAAAACCAATTCGCGCAGGCATTGAACTCAGAAAAAATGGTTCTGCTGACAGGTGTGCTATCCAGGGCACCACACAACCTGCTTGTGATAATAAGAAAGAATTAGCACACTTGAAAAATTCTAATACACTTGAAAATCATGATTGTGTGAGAGATCATGACGCGTAACGATTATAAGTACAATTATTCAAAGCCATACCACAAGCTATCTCTGTGACTTAGTGGTGGTAAGCTCGGCTTCACATTCGGGCATCTGCAGAATGTACAGGTTCAATTTTTGTGGGTTGAGTTTGTGATCTTTTTTCTTAACAGAAGGAAGGACACGGCTCTTATTATAGAAAATATTTAGACTAGCTTAAGTTACTCAAATCCATTGAGTAAAAATACTTAGCCAATAGCAACTACATTACCTGCCACGGTCTATAAATAGCAACTACATTACCTGTCACGGTCTATAAATAGCAACTACATTACCTGTCACGGTCTATAAATAGCAACTACATTACCTGCCACGGTCTATAAATAGCAACTACATTACCTGTCACGGTCTATAAATAGCAACTACATTACCTGTCACGGTCTATAAATAGCAACTACATTACCTGTCACGGTCTATAAATAGCAACTACATTACCTGTCACGGTCTATAAATAGCAACTACATTACCTGTCACGGTCTATAAATAGCAACTACATTACCTGCCACGGTCTATAAATAGCAACTACATTACCTGTCACGGTCTATAAATAGCAACTACATTACCTGTCACGGTCTATAAATAGCAACTACATTACCTGTCACGGTCTATAAATAGCAACTACATTACCTGCCACGGTCTATAAATAGCAACTACATTACCTGTCACGGTCTATAAATAGCAACTACATTACCTGTCACGGTCTATAAATAGCAACTACATTACCTGTCACGGTCTATAAATAGCAACTACATTACCTGTCACGGTCTATAAATAGCAACTACATTACCTGTCACGGTCTATAAATAGCAACTACATTACCTGTCACGGTCTATAAATAGCAACTACATTACCTGTCACGGTCTATAAATAGCAACTACATTACCTGTCACGGTCTATAAATAGCAACTACATTACCTGTCACGGTCTATAAATAGCAACTACATTACCTGTCACGGTCTATAAATAGCAACTACATTACCTGTCACGGTCTATAAATAGCAACTACATTACCTGCCACGGTCTATAAATAGCAACTACATTACCTGTCACGGTCTATAAATAGCAACTACATTACCTGTCACGGTCTATAAATAGCAACTACATTACCTGTCACGGTCTATAAATAGCAACTACATTACCTGTCACGGTCTATAAATAGCAACTACATTACCTGTCACGGTCTATAAATAGCAACTACATTACCTGTCACGGTCTATAAATAGCAACTACATTACCTGTCACGGTCTATAAATAGCAACTACATTACCTGTCACGGTCTATAAATAGCAACTACATTACCTGTCACGGTCTATAAATAGCAACTACATTACCTGCCACGGTCTATAAATAGCAACTACATTACCTGTCACGGTCTATAAATAGCAACTACATTACCTGTCACGGTCTATAAATAGCAACTACATTACCTGTCACGGTCTATAAGCTGTTTTAAATCTTGGACAAATGTGTAGCATAATAAGTAGGAAATGTTTTTCAACAATCTTGTTTTAGCTATTGCTTCAAACTTTTAATATTTGAATTAGGCATCGGCTGGACACACACAGATATTAACAAACACCTCTATTTAAAAGTTAAAATGGTAAATGTTGTATTTGTTGATTAAAGATTAGTTTCTGCGCAAAAAACTTTTTTTACTATATCTGTGCAACACGGGCATTCACCTAGTTTATATATATATATACATAAGTAGCCTAAACTTCCCCTTAGTCTTAGAGTAAATTATGCTGCTGATCCAACCTCTGCATCTGTACCAATACGCTGCCGTTTTAGCACCTTCAGAGTAGAGTAAGAATAAATCTTATTGATTTTTACTTATTAATTTAGTTTTTACACATAATTTAGATTTTGAATTTACATTTTTACATGTTTTTATATAAAGTATTTGTTTTGAAGCTATGTGTGATTTACATTCAGTATTTATTAAGATGTTGTAATAGAATGGGGGTTGTGGAACGAATTAATAATTTGCGGTGTATTTTTTTCAGGACGCTAGCTTCAACATAAAAAGGTTTTAGCGTATGAAGCAATATTGTCGAAACAGATTAGCTTTGTATCTCAACGTTGGAATATATTTAAAATGAAGTGCTCTTGTAACGAACACTTAAGAGATAACAATGAACAAATAGCTAAAATACTTTACTCCACTCGACGGCGATGAGTATACTATGAGTTTAACTAGATCAGTCCGCAGTTGCTGGGGTAACGGATAAATCACAAACATATTGAGCTCCAACAAATCACTGCTAATAAATTCCACTTCGCTTTTGTATCTGTCTGTTAGTGTGCGCCTTCCACCGGATCGTCAAAATATTTAGTTCCAAAACTCAAAAATGTGCCTTCGCACCCATTAAGGAGAACTATACTAAATAAACATGTTTATGGATTGTTCTGCACGTGTGCTGCGGGCTATCTGATTAAAATGAAGGAAACCCCAGGCTATGCCGGGAGTAAGGCTAGTCACTGCTAAAGATGGCACTCGCAATCAGGTTACAATAGTTACAATAGTTACAGTAGTTACAATAGTTACAATAGTTACAGTAGTTACAGCAGTTGCTAGTCACTCATTCCTGGCAAATAATTTTACTGTGAAAAGGTTTATGACTGGTTAATGATTATTATTCGTAACTAAAACATGCTTGAAAAGCACAAGCTGAAAAAGTTGGTCGTTTCTGTCTGTTTATTGTTTTATAACTTAAGTAGTCAGCTAGAGTCTTATAGATATTTGTTCGGTAGCAGAGAACATGTAGCTCTGTATATCGCAGAAAATTACAACTAGCTCTGAGCACTGTCAAAAAGTACAGCTAGCTTTGCACATTTTCGAAAAGTACAGGTAGCTTTGTATGTTGTGAGCATTATAACGGCGTCTTAATAATTTAACAAGATTTTTCCATTTTGCCTTTTTGTATTATAATTAGTTAGGAATAGCGTTTTTGTTAATTACTTATGTATAACAATCTAATATGAAATATATCGCACATCTTGGTTATAGCTATATATATTCTTAAAGGTTGACTTGCAACAAAATTCACATTACAGTTATTTGGTATCATAAGATTCATCATGTCTTATTCTGTTGTAGGTGCAAAATATATGGGAATGTGACTACAAGCTCTTAAAATCTAAAAAACAAACAGTTAATTGCAGCCACACGAGACCGCCGTAGTTTGGATTCACTTTGCAAAACGGCACAAATGGATGTAGTTGTTACAGGATGGTTTCTGTTTACACTTTCATGCAACCTCATTCGTCGAAATATTTTCACAAATATACTTCATGCATTCAATTAAACCATGTCTATTGTTCTTACACGTCTGTTTTATCGTCATTGTATTGCTGTCACTTTTAGCAGTGATATCTTATAACTTACCGTAAAAAATCATTAAACTTTTTAACCTCAGCTCGAAGGAGTACATATCATTGTGTGATAATCATGACAAGCCTGTTGGTCACCCGTGATAATCGAAAAGTGCTGCAAAAATCATTTGCGAAGTATTGGGTCGTAATCATGATTGAATAATGCCGAAAGAAAACTGTAAAGTAGCGAGCATCTATATTTGATACGGGGTCTTCGGTAAAACCCGAAGTGTTTGTCATAAACTAGTGCTACGATAAGTTTTATGTTGAGCTTTTTATTGGCCTTTCAATTCACGTGAGAACATCACATGACAAGACGACAACCAACTGTAATGAATACGTCAGAAAAATAAACAGATTCCAATCTACGGCGGCTTTTCGTTTTGGAGCTTTTAAGAGCTTGTAATCACTTTTCCACGTATTTGGCACTTACAACCCACAGAGTAAAACATGGTGAATCTTTTGATACCAAATAACTGTAACGTGAATTTTGTTGCAAGTCAACCTTTAAGAGTTACATGTATATACACTAAGATGAATAAATATGTTGCCAACAGTTAGGATTTTTATAAAGGTTTCCTGTTAGTTCATAGTTGTAGACTTTTGGCTAACTCTGCAATTATTCCCTTTTGGAAGTCATTTTGGGAGATAAATTTGAAACCGACATCATACGATTAATTAAATACCACAATGTTAATATTGTAGGAGGTACGATTGCCAGAACAATCTTCTTGTGCTATTTTCTTGTCATATTCTGCTTCCTGATTTACGAAATTTACGCGTTATTAGTTTGTAGCGAGTTGAAGGTTTATGGATAAGGCAATGATGCCATCAGCAAACGTTTGTTGACCGCTGCCAAATTCCGTGACGAAGAAAGACTGGTGAGTATTATTGACTGTTCTAAGAGGATTTGTGCTGGCGAACATTCTTTGTAAATATTTACCATAAAAATTTACGTCTCTCAGCTTGCTCTCCAAACACTGAAGCGCACCAAAAAACCATTGAGTAAACTCGCTGTTGTTGAGGCATCAGTGAATGATGTATGAGTTCACCTGTACTCAACGCCACTCACGCCTTAAGAGAATTGCTAATTTAGTTTAGAGTAAATAATATACAGTAGCTGTCGTATGATGCGCAGTGATTCGATAGCCGTCGTATGATGCGCAGTGATTCGATAGCCGTCGTATGATGCGCAGTGATTCGATGGTTGATGTAGCGCGGGGTAAACCAAACAAGGGAGTGATCTTAAATAATCATGAGGACCAATGTGCTTTACTTCTAAAACGCTTGCTGATTGGATAAAAGGGGATCATTGGAAAGGAATTTACACACCATTCAAAATCAAATAAATATAATGCACAAATATATGTAGTTAGCGTTAATTGTTGTGAAAGACCTCACGTCACCTAGCATTGTATATTATGACAGCAATATTTGATTGTCTGCTATTTTAACTCTCGCATTCCAGTTGACTGTTCTACTGGAGCATTTACTTATCAGCTTATGCTTGATAGGTAGAAGGGCTATGACTATAACACATAATTACCAAGGAACAAGGGCTATGACTATAGCACTTAATTACCATGGAACAAGGGCTATGACTATAGCACTTAATTACCATGGAACAAGGGCTATGACTATAGCACTTAATTACCATGGAACAAGGGCTATGACTATAGCACTTAATTACCATGGAACAAGGGCTATGACTATAGCACTTAATTACCACGGAACAAGGGCTATGACTATAGGACTTAATTACCATGGAACAAGGGCTATGATTATAGCATTTAATTACCATGGAACAAGGGCTATGACTATAGCACTTAATTACCATGGAACAAGGGCTACAAAGAGGGCGATACAGTACATGGGCTACAAGAAGGGCAATACAGTACAAGGGCTACAAGAAGGACAATACAGTACAAGGACTACAAGAAGTACAATACAGTACAAGGACTACAAGAAGGACAATACAGTACAAGGACTACAAGAAGGACAATACAGTACAAGGACTACAAGAAGGGCAATACAGTACAAGGGCTACAAGAAGGGCAATACAGTACAAGGGCTACAAGAAGGACAATACTGTACAAAGGCTACAAGAAGGACAATACAGTACAAGGGCTACAAGAAGGACAATACAGTACGAGGGCTACAATAAGGACAATACAGTACAAGGACTACAGGAAGGACAATACAGTACAAGGGCTACAGGAAGGACAATACAGTACATGGGCTACAGGAAGGACAATACAGTACAAGGACTACAAGAAGGACAATACAGTACAAGGGCTACAATAAGGACAATCCAGTACAAGGGTTACAAGAAGGACAATACAGTACAAGGGCTACAAGAAGGACAATACAGTACAAGGGCTACAAGAAGGACTATACAGTACAAGGGCTACAAGAAGGACAATACAGTACGAGGGCTACAAGAAGGGCAATACAGTACAAGGGTTACAAGAACAACAATACAGTACAAGGGCTACAAGAAGGACAATACAGTACAAGGGCTACAAGAAGGACAATACAGTACGAGGGCTACAATAAGGACAATACAGTACAAGGACTACAGGAAGGACAATACAGTACAAGGGCTACAGGAAGGACAATACAGTACATGGGCTACAGGAAGGACAATACAGTACAAGGACTACAAGAAGGACAATACAGTACAAGGGCTACAATAAGGACAATCCAGTACAAGGGTTACAAGAAGGACAATACAGTCCAAGGGCTACAAGAAGGACAATACAGTACAAGGGCTACAGGAAGGACAATACAGTACAAGGGCTACAATAAGGACAATACAGTACAAGGGCTACAATAAGGACAATACAGTACAAGGGCTACAAGAAGGACAATACAGTACAAGGACTACAAGAAGGACAATACAGTACAAGGGCTACAAGAAGGACAATACAGTACAAGGGCTTCAATAAGGACAATACAGTACAAGGGCTACAAGAAGGACAATACAGTACAAGGACTACAATAAGGACAATACAGTACAAGGGCTACAAGAAGAACAATACAGTACAAAGGCTACAATAAGGACAATACAGTACAAGGGCTACAAGAAGGACAATACAGTACAAGGGCTACAAGAAGGGCAATACAGTACAAGGGCTACAAGAAGGACAATACAGTACAAGGACTACAAGAAGGACAATACAGTACCAAGGACTACAAGAAAGGCATTACAGTGCAAGGGCTACAAAGGCTACAAGTGTTAAGAACAAGCTGCTCTAGGCCTGCTTTAAGCTGCTCTAGGCCTGCTTTAAGCCTCTTACATGTAGTGTATATGTATGAAATGTATATACAAGCCACGATGAAATGATAATTGGCAACATAGCCCAAACACATTGGCAGCATACACCAGGTACATTGGCAGGATACACAAGACACATTGACGGCATACACCAGGTACATTGTAGAAAGCTGTATAGAGCAACATAAATATTAATTTAATGGTTTGATTTGCATGTTCAATTTTAAAAATGATAAATAGGTTACGTCTTGTATGGGTTGCCAGTTGAGTATGACCGATGCTTAGAATGTGTGTGTGTATGTTTATGCCGTTGACCGTAAAACTGCAAAGTGTCCATAATGAGTCCAGCTATACAGTATGTGCATGAAACACAAACAAACTGAACGTGTGAACAAACCAAATGAAGCCTCTTTACCTTTAGTTATCTGTCCATACAGATGAGCAAAATTCTTGATACTAGCAACGTAGTATGAGCAAGGACGAGTGTTTCTTTGCTGACGTTTTCGTTTGTCCTGTCGACAACAGTGGTAAGGTGTGCTTAGCTTGTGTTGTGAACTATGAGGTCCCTAACGGATAGCAAAGTACTTATGCACAGCAAGCTTACCTAGCGAATTATGGAAAGCCTGCACATTGCTGAAGAATAATTCCTGGTGGCTTCCTTTACAACTGTATTTTCCGATAATGGAAAGAATTTAAAAACTTGAGTTGACTTAGCCTGAGGTAGTTTCAAAGGTTTCATGGTAATAAAGCTATTCGAGGAACATTTAACATGAAACTACTAGTGCTACCTGTTTGCTTTTCAAGAAAATCTTTAGCTTTTTTATGCTTGGTCTGCCTGTTGTGAGAGAGTAGGTAACCCAATATTTTTATAATAAGTTTTTTTTAATAAATTTTTATAATAATTTTTATATAAGGTAATATTTTTTATTACCTTGCAGTTTTTGCCACACCAATAAGTATTACATTTTGCCTCATTGTTTTGCTGCCAAAGCTAATAAGTTTCATAAGTTTCAAATTACGCATGTTGCAATTTAAATTTAAAAGTGAAAAAATATGTGAAATAACAAAAGGTTATTCTAATCAAAAGTAATTTAAGCCTAACTAAAGAAATGACTCCATCTTCTCATCTGATTGGTCAGAGGATTGGTCAACAATTTGGTCAGTGAGTTGGATGGAAAAATTTCTCCCTTCCCCTCGCCTTGCACAATTGTTAGGTTTTAGTACGCTAGTAGATTTTAGTAGGTTAGAAAAAGTTAGAACCCCAAATGACTTGTATACTCACTGAAAATGACCCCAACCACTGCACCAACCTTTAGACAGCAGATTTTAATTATATAATAATCTCACCTACCTTGCGTGCTCTCCAACATGTACGTACATATAAATCAACTATAACAAGACTCAGTTTGTGAGGTTGTCATATTAGTGCTGAATACGCTGTAGGCAATTAACATTCTATTACTCTTATACAACTAGTAACTTGTCCTGCGCACATTTCGGCAGCGCTGCCACGTCCTGCAGCTCAATGGTAACCACAAAATAGGTGAAAGTACTGTTAGTATATGTGAAATCCTGTCAGAATTCACAATAGTTTTGCAAAAAGCTTGACTGGTCTATAGACAAGGCCAACTGAAGGTGATCTTCAATAAAGACCAAATTTGCATAATAAATTCTTTAGTAAATATTAAATAGTCCTATCTGCCAAAAAATTCTTATTAGCTGCAATAAAACCTTGTTACAAGTAAAATTGTTATTAAATTTCGATAACGATTGTACTGTTACGCAGCAAGTCACAAACCAGACAAATAAAGATTAAGTTACAATAAATTACTTGAATATACATACTCAATAGATAATTTCATTTTTTCAAGCTAGCTTGATTTGTGCACCATCATGGCAGTGCATAACTGACTTTGGTTTGATTTGTCAGGTAGTTTAGTGAACATACATGTAAAATTTTCTACCTTTTGCATATTTCAGTGTTTTTTTGAATTACTGATTTTGGAAACACAACAAAAGGCTAAGCATTTAGCATTTAGGTGAGAATCTTTTAAGAATTGAGTCATAGAGGTATAAATAGGTGAAAGCTTGCTAAACATTTAGGAAAGTATTTTATGAACTTCACACATAGTTAAGAAAGTGCTCATAATACAACCACCATTATTCTAAGTGTCGAAATATTTAAAAAAACTGGTTAGCTACATGTATGTTGAAAGCTTATAAACTACGTCCGAGAAATAAAAGCTTTTAGCTGGTTTATTCAAGATGAACTGGTGCAGCATGATTGGACGATAAATATGACAAATACCTCCTGTTGCGAGTAATGTATCATCGTGTTAAATATTATTGTTGAATACATATTACTGTAGTTTTATCATAAGGCCAATATAAGCCTTAATCCCTATTTCCTTCTTTATCAGCAACCACCCGCCACCACCTGCCACCACTTTGCAATTAAATTGTGCAACATACGGATTTGACATTCAAATGTTTTCTTATGTTTATCATCAAAGTCAAAAAGTAGGTGAGTGCAGTACGTGCCCTGATAATGACCAGTTCACTTGTCCTAAGTCGAACTTCCTTGTCAAACAAAAATTCCCTTTATGCGTTGACCCTGAGAGGAACTGTGAAACCCGGAGTGATAAGTTCATTTGCTGGCATCACTCTTGTTTCTATCAATTAGTCAGTCATGGAACTCTTGAAAGGTCACAGTGAACTTTTTAAAAGGGAATCTACCACAAAACTTTACGATAAGACTGGTCCAATAACAATTTCTAAAAGACCTACAAATTGTTTTGTGGACTAAAAAATGGCAAGAAGAAAATATGTATCGAATCTCAAATCTGCCTGATCAAATCTGATCAAATCGTATCTCCAATTTGCCTAACAGTCCATTACATTCCTAATTCCGTAAAAACCACCCCATTTTATACCGGACACCAACACCTTACCAATTTACATTATAGACCAGAGTTATGCAAAAATAGCTTTTTTCAATACGCATAATTTACTTTACTGTTATTTGGTTTTTGTCTCATGGACTAATTTGTTTTAACGACATTGACCTCTGCTAATAAAGCTACTATTTATCTATCATGTTTAGTCACAAAGTACAAACTCTTTGAGTCTAGTCTATAGATAAATTTACTTCTTTAACATAAATAAAATATTATTTTGATTATGTATGAAATTTTTCTTTTGTGTGGCAAGCACAAAAAACATTTGCAACATACCAGAATCTGTTTAAAAAAAACTATGTTATGAGCAACTAAAAGCCCTTTTTTATTTGGTTCTTGGTTTCATGTAATAATATTTATTTATGGAATGAAGACTAAAAAGGCTCATGGCAAGTGTCTTTATAAGCTGTATTTAGAGACCAATTTCAGATCATTTTGATCTTGCGTCATCTTTACCACCTTAGGGCCCACGAGTAGATGTAAACAGTTTTTGTAAAGATGGTGACACCAAATTATAATGACTTTTTGTTAGAAACCTTATTTGTACTTAATTTGTATTATTTGTATTATATGTATTATTTGTGTTATTTGTATTATCTGTGTTATTTGCATTAAAATTATTTAGACAGAAATATCAAGTTGGACTTACAATCCTACAATGTAATTATACTGTATTATTGTTAGATCTACTGCAATTTGAAGAATTGGCAAAATTTTGGTTGTTTGAAAAATCCCTATTGTAAAAAATACCGTTTTAGGAGAAAGCACTACAAATAAAAAAGTTCATGTTTTGATAAAAATTCAGTTTCTAGAAGAAAGAATGGCTAGTAAAGTCTGTATGAGATGATGTTTGCGATTTCACGTAGCCAGTCTGCCAACTGTTGCAAACACTCAATCGGCTCTTTCTGATAATGCTCATAAATGAATCATTCTCGAATTACCTAAAGGCCGCTCCGCAAATGTCTTGTATAACATTCAGTCGTTTCTCGTTTTACTAGTCTTATCAAAAAGGAAACAGATATGGTGAGAATTTAGTCACTATTTACATTGGCTGTTTCCGTGAAGAGTCCTATTGGCTGTTCCCGTGAAGAGTCCTATTGGCTGCCATAACTCAGCAACTTGCAGATTGTAATAAAGGAATCTTAATGTTGATTACAACAGATTTGACACTCAACTTGCATCCTGACTGGCTGTTAGCTCAAAGCAAGTTTTGTTTTATTTTCAGCTTTGATCTACTTGAATAGTCGAAAAAGAAACGCTTTTTAGCAAGTTTCATTTTTATATATTGTGTTAACGCGACATCTACCGATATCTTTAGATATGGTGTTAATGTGACATCTACCGATATCTTTATATATTGTGTTAATGTGACATCTACCGATATCTTTAGATATGGTGTTAACGCGACATCTACCGATATCTTTATATATGGTGTTAATGTGACATCTACTGATATCTTTATACAGTGAAACATGGATAACTCGCCCTCGGATATAGCGAACACATGGTTAACTCGAATGGATTTGCTTGGTCCGTTCCCACGCAATGATAAATGGCTCTATATAACTCGAACTCAACACTGTTATAACGAACTGTTTTTTGCCCAACGGCTACCGAAACGGTGGCTATCGCTCTAGAAAATCACTTTATTCCAAGCCATAGAGGTAAACCTCAACTTTTCGTAATTCATAAGCGTCGTTATTACCTCCATCGGCAAAATATTTTTGTCAACGACTTTTCTAAAGGTTTGGTGAAATTTGATTTATCCTGCTATACGATGAATAGCACGGGCTAGCCGGGTCACGGGCGCAAGGATTTTCGCCACGCACATACAAAACAAAAACAGCATGTTGTTTTTGTTTTGTATTTGCGTGGCGAAAATCTTTGAGTGCGTGACCCGGCTAGCCCGTGATGAATAGTTTTCCGACGTTGATTCCGTGTTGAATCAACGTCGGAATGTTGAATGTTTAAAACGTCTTAAAAATTGTTGTAAGTAATTAAACGTATACGTTGTCTTAGCTAAAAAACTATTCATCGTTTGACCTAAACACAGAATACGTGTGTACATTCAATAAGTATCCATTCAAAAAGCGTGAGTGATATACAATATACCGTAAAACCTCGTAAAACTTTTAATTGAACTGCCTCGGAGTGTTGCTCTTAACGAATCCCAGGTAAAGTAAGGTAATCTTTGCATAAACTTCAAGAAAAATCGGCAAAATTGATCGCGGGTAAAACGCTCAAAAGAAAAAGATGTCTTTTCTTTTGAGCATTTCAGCAACGATCAAGTTTTGCCAATGTCAATCTAAAAAACGTCCTGGCAATAACATCACCTCAAACAACAAACCAATCTCAAGTGATAGAAAAATCTCTATACTTTTTGATAAAAACGTTTTAAGCTTTACATTAGAAGCATTAAATTTGAAACAAGTCATTTGTGCTTTTGATTTATATTATAGTTTGTATATGTACATGTATCTACTAATAAATAAGTAAATACATGGACTTGTGACAGTGCTCTGATAACTTGAACGCTCTGATAATTCGAACACTTTTGCTCGGTCCCTTGAAGTTTGAGTTATCCGAGTTTCACTGTATATGGTGTTAACGCGACATCTACTGATATGGTTATAATACGGTACTAATTATTCTTGAAAGATGTTTCCGTCAATTGAATTGGTCTTTTGAGTTCATTTGCTTCATTAGTCTGCTGAGTTCATTTGCTAGGTATTTCTGTTTAAATTGAATTTGCTACATTTTTACTTTAGGATAATGTTAGCGCTAAAATGGAGACCATGCTAATACTAAGATTTGAAGTAATTAAGCTATGTAAGGATATTTATAAGATTTTTCATTGTTTTGTTCCATGTAAAATAAGAATATTTGCTGATATCTTATTCAAATACAGCCTAATCTCGGTTTGTAGGTGTTTTAGATTTAAAAAAATCTAAATTTGAGCATGAAAATCTAGATTTCGTTATTTGAACAAAAATTCTGAACTCGAACATCTGAGATAAGCTGGAAAACCCAACCGCAAAGCTCGATGACTGGTTAACGCTTCCTCTTCTTCTACCCACTTTCCTCCATCTTTAGTTTTTAGCAGCTACATGTATATATTGTTGTGTTTTTGTGTAGTATATTAGTGTATAACTTTGTTTTGACTTTCTATCAGAACAAAACAGACAAGCTATTTCTATGCGTTTATTATATACAAAAGTTAGAAAAAGCCCAACTGGAGTCCGAATTGCTATGGTTATGGCCCATTATCTAGCCTAGCCTTTGCTCCATTATCTAGCCTAGCCTTTGCTATTAATAGAGAAGTTATAAACATTTGATGCATACTACTTGTATATACTACCCGAGGTATTAACCTAAAGAGTTTAGAGCATTGTCAATGTGGTAAAAGGTCATTTTATTGTCTTAAAATTAATTAAACATGAAAAAATAAGTTAATGGGAAAATGGTTTTGGTGCAGTTTTCTGAAATAGATTGTTGTTGAAAACCATGTCTGGTTTCAGATATTTTTAAAATCTTGATTAGTAAAGAAACAGTAACTCGACTAGCTACTTGCTGCCATAGAAACAGTAACTCGACTAGCTACTCGTTGCCATAGAAACAGTAACTCGACTAGCTACTCGCTGCCATAGAAACAGTAACTCGACTAGCTACTCGCTGCCATAGAAACAGTAACTCGACTAGCTACTCGCTGCCATAGAAACAGTAACTCCACTAGCTACTCGCTGCCATAGAAACAGTAACTCGACTAGCTACTCGCTGCCATAGAAACAGTAACTCGACTAGCTACTCGCTGCCATAGAAACAGTAACTCGACTAGCTACTCGCTGCCATAGAAACAGTAACTCGACTAGCTACTCGCTGCCATAAAGAAACAGTAACTCGACTAGCTACTCGCTGTCGTAAAGAAACAGTAACTCCACTAGCTACTCGCTGCCATAAATAAACAATAATAATCAATAATCAACAATCATAAGTTGTTTTTTAATGTCACTCATGTCAAGTTTTATAAATTTTTATCAGAAAGTATAGATATTTTCTATCATTTGAGATTTTGTTGGTTGTTTTAGGTGGCCTGACAACTAGGTGGCCTGACTACTAGGTGGCCTGACTACTAGGTGGCCTGACTACTAGGTGGCCTGACTACTAGGTGGCCTGACTACTAGGATGTTTTAAGATGAAAATCAACAGAACTTGATCGCAGCTAAACACTCAGAAGAAAAAAAACCTGCCCAAACATCCCAACTCAATAGTCTGTAATTGTTATAATATATAATTGTTTATAAGTTATATATATGTATATACGGTCTCATCAGTATTGGGTACTCATATGTTTTCATAGCACTTGGAGAAAAACAATGGAAAAAATTCTAACCAACCTGCATTTTTCTTGAAATCATTTGAAACTTCTATAGTAATATATCTGAAACTCAATTTGAAGATTTATTTTTACATTCATGAACAAACTCAAAATAAAATGTAACTTATGTAATACTGCAACTTGAAAGCAATTGTCGATGTCATAACGAGAGGGACAAACAGGAAGTGTGACTGCTTGCGTCATTTTTGGACAAGCATTTTTCTTTGGAGCATCTGAACTGCGATAAAACTTTGTTGTTATTAATTTTTTTGTTATCATGTATTTTTCTTCTGAGCTTTTGAACCGTGATCAAGTTTTGTAGACTTTAATCTTGAAACATCCTGACAGCCAAATCTCCTCAAACATCAAAAACAATCGCAAATGATAGAAAAATACTGACACTTTCTGATAAAATCTACTAAATTCTGTACAAGTGCATGGTAACTTTGTACAAGTGCATGGTAACTTTGTACAAGTGCATGGTAACTTTGTACAAGTGCATGGTAACTTTGTACAAGTGCATGGTAACTTTGTACAAGTGCATGGTAACTTCATACAAGTGCATGGTAACTTTGTACAAGTGCATGGTAACTTTGTACAAGTGCATGGTAACTTTGTACAAGTGCATGGTAACTTTGTACAAGTGCATGGTAACTTCATACAAGTGCATGGTAACTTTGTACAAGTGCATGGTAACTTTGTACAAGTGCATGGTAACTTCATACAAGTCCATGGTAACTTTGTACAAGTGCATGGTAACTTCATACAAGTGCATGGTAACTTTGTACAAGTGCATGGTAACTTTGTACAAGTGCATGGTAACTTTGTACAAGTGCATGGTAACTTTGTACAAGTGCATGGTAACTTCATACAAGTGCATGGTAACTTCATACAAGTGCATGGTAACTTTGTACAAGTGCATGGTAACTTTGTACAAGTGCATGGTAACTTCATACAAGTGCATGGTAACTTTATACAAGTGCATGGTAACTTCATACAAGTGCATGGTAACTTTGTACAAGTGCATGGTAACTTTGTACAAGTGCATGGTAACTTCATACAAGTCCATGGTAA
This sequence comes from Watersipora subatra, assembly GCF_963576615.1. NCBI lineage: Eukaryota > Metazoa > Bryozoa > Gymnolaemata > Cheilostomatida > Watersiporidae > Watersipora > Watersipora subatra. Next base: position 28,590,582 of record NC_088711.1, read on the forward strand.
CTTTGTACAAGTGCATGGTAACTTCATACAAGTGCATGGTAACTTTGTACAAGTGCATGGTAACTTTGTACAAGTGCATGGTAACTTTGTACAAGTGCATGGTAACTTTGTACAAGTGCATGGTAACTTTGTACAAGTGCATGGTAACTTCATACAAGTGCATGGTAACTTTATACAAGTGCATGGTAACTTTGTACAAGTGCATGGTAACTTTGTACAAGTGCATGGTAACTTTGTACAAGTGCATGGTAACTTCATACAAGTGCATGGTAACTTTGTACAAGTGCATGGTAACTTTGTACAAGTGCATGGTAACTTTGTACAAGTGCATGGTAACTTTGTACAAGTGCATGGTAACTTTGTACAAGTGCATGGTAACTTCATACAAGTGCATGGTAACTTCATACAAGTGCATGGTAACTTCATACAAGTGCATGGTAACTTTGTACAAGTGCATGGTAACTTTGTACAAGTGCATGGTAACTTCATACAAGTGCATGGTAACTTTGTACAAGTGCATGGTAACTTTGTACAAGTGCATGGTAACTTTGTACAAGTGCATGGTAACTTTGTACAAGTGCATGGTAACTTTGTACAAGTGCATGGTAACTTTGTACAAGTGCATGGTAACTTCATACAAGTGCATGGTAACTTCATACAAGTGCATGGTAACTTTGTACAAGTGCATGGTAACTTCATACAAGTGCATGGTAACTTTGTACAAGTGCATGGTAACTTTGTACAAGTGCATGGTAACTTCATACAAGTCCATGGTAACTTTGTACAAGTGCATGGTAACTTCATACAAGTGCATGGTAACTTTGTACAAGTGCATGGTAACTTTGTACAAGTGCATGGTAACTTTGTACAAGTGCATGGTAACTTTGTACAAGTGCATGGTAACTTCATACAAGTGCATGGTAACTTCATACAAGTGCATGGTAACTTTGTACAAGTGCATGGTAACTTTGTACAAGTGCATGGTAACTTTGTACAAGTGCATGGTAACTTTATACAAGTGCATGGTAACTTCATACAAGTGCATGGTAACTTTGTACAAGTGCATGGTAACTTTGTACAAGTGCATGGTAACTTCATACAAGTCCATGGTAACTTTGTACAAGTGCATGGTAACTTCATACAAGTGCATGGTAACTTTGTACAAGTGCATGGTAACTTTGTACAAGTGCATGGTAACTTTGTACAAGTGCATGGTAACTTTGTACAAGTGCATGGTAACTTTGTACAAGTGCATGGTAACTTCATACAAGTGCATGGTAACTTTATACAAGTGCATGGTAACTTTGTACAAGTGCATGGTAACTTTGTACAAGTGCATGGTAACTTTGTACAAGTGCATGGTAACTTCATACAAGTGCATGGTAACTTTGTACAAGTGCATGGTAACTTTGTACAAGTGCATGGTAACTTTGTACAAGTGCATGGTAACTTTGTACAAGTGCATGGTAACTTTGTACAAGTGCATGGTAACTTCATACAAGTGCATGGTAACTTTATACAAGTGCATGGTAACTTTGTACAAGTGCATGGTAACTTTGTACAAGTGCATGGTAACTTTGTACAAGTGCATGGTAACTTCATACAAGTGCATGGTAACTTTATACAAGTGCATGGTAACTTTGTACAAGTGCATGGTAACTTCATACAAGTGCATGGTAACTTTGTACAAGTTTATGGTAACTTTGTACAAGTTTATGGTAACTTTGTACAAGTGCATGGTAACTTTGTACAAGTGCATGGTAACTTTGTACAAGTGCATGGTAACTTTGTACAAGTGCATGGTAACTTTGTACAAGTGCATGGTAACTTTGTACAAGTGCATGGTAACTTTGTACAAGTGCATGGTAACTTTGTACAAGTGCATGGTAACTTTGTACAAGTGCATGGTAACTTCATACAAGTGCATGGTAACTTCATACAAGTGCATGGTAACTTTGTACAAGTTTATGGTAACTTTGTACAAGTGCATGGTAACTTCATACAAGTGCATGGTAACTTCATACAAGTGCATGGTAACTTTGTACAAGTTTATGGTAACTTTGTACAAGTGCATGGTAACTTTGTACAAGTGCATGGTAACTTTATACAAGTGCATGGTAACTTTGTACAAGTGCATGGTAACTTTGTACAAGTGCATGGTAACTTCATACAAGTGCATGGTAACTTTATACAAGTGCATGGTAACTTTGTACAAGTGCATGGTAACTTCATACAAGTGCATGGTAACTTTGTACAAGTTTATGGTAACTTTGTACAAGTTTATGGTAACTTTGTACAAGTGCATGGTAACTTTGTACAAGTGCATGGTAACTTTGTACAAGTGCATGGTAACTTTGTACAAGTGCATGGTAACTTTGTACAAGTGCATGGTAACTTTGTACAAGTGCATGGTAACTTTGTACAAGTGCATGGTAACTTTGTACAAGTGCATGGTAACTTTGTACAAGTGCATGGTAACTTCATACAAGTGCATGGTAACTTCATACAAGTGCATGGTAACTTTGTACAAGTTTATGGTAACTTTGTACAAGTGCATGGTAACTTCATACAAGTGCATGGTAACTTCATACAAGTGCATGGTAACTTTGTACAAGTTTATGGTAACTTTGTACAAGTTTATGGTAACTTTGTACAAGTGAATGGTAACTTTGTACAAGTGCATGGTAACTTTGTACAAGTGCATGGTAACTTTGTACAAGTGCATGGTAACTTCATACAAGTGCATGGTAACTTCATACAAGTGCATGGTAACTTTGTACAAGTGCATGGTAACTTTGTACAAGTGCATGGTAACTTCATACAAGTGCATGGTAACTTCATACAAGTGCATGGTAACTTTGTACAAGTTTATGGTAACTTTGTACAAGTTTATGGTAACTTTGTACAAGTGCATGGTAACTTTGTACAAGTGCATGGTAACTTTGTACAAGTGCATGGTAACTTTGTACAAGTGCATGGTAACTTTGTACAAGTGCATGGTAACTTTGTACAAGTGCATGGTAACTTTGTACAAGTGCATGGTAACTTTGTACAAGTGCATGGTAACTTTGTACAAGTGCATGGTAACTTCATACAAGTGCATGGTAACTTCATACAAGTGCATGGTAACTTTGTACAAGTTTATGGTAACTTTGTACAAGTGCATGGTAACTTCATACAAGTGCATGGTAACTTCATACAAGTGCATGGTAACTTTGTACAAGTTTATGGTAACTTTGTACAAGTTTATGGTAACTTTGTACAAGTGCATGGTAACTTTGTACAAGTGCATGGTAACTTTGTACAAGTTTATGGTAACTTTGTACAAGTGCATGGTAACTTTGTACAAGTGCATGGTAACTTTGTACAAGTGCATGGTAACTTCATACAAGTGCATGGTAACTTCATACAAGTGCATGGTAACTTTGTACAAGTTTATGGTAACTTTGTACAAGTGCATGGTAACTTCATACAAGTGCATGGTAACTTTATACAAGTGCATGGTAACTTTGTACAAGTTTATGGTAACTTCATACAAGTGCATGGTAACTTTATACAAGTGCATGGTAACTTTGTACAAGTTTATGGTAACTTCATACAAGTGCATGGTAACTTTGTACAAGTTTATGGTAACTTCATACAAGTGCATGGTAACTTTGTACAAGTTTATGGTAACTTTGTACAAGTGAATGGTAACTTTATACAAGTTTATGGTAACTTTGTACAAGTGAATGGTAACTTTATACAAGTTTATGGTAACTTTGTAAAAGTGCATAGTAACTTTGTACAAGTGCATGGTAACTTCATACAAGTGCATGGTAACTTTGTAAAAGTGCATAGTAACTTTGTACAAGTGCATGGTAACTTCATACAAGTGAATGGTAACTTCATACAAGTGCATGGTAACTTTGTAAAAGTGCATGGTAACTTTGTACAAGTGAATGGTAACTTTGTACAAGTGAATGGTAACTTTTACAAATGAATGGTAACTTTATACAAGTGCATGGTAACTTTGTACAAGTGCATGGTAACTTCATACAAGTTTATGGTAACTTTGTACAAGTGAATGGTAACTTTATACAAGTTTATGGTAACTTTGTACAAGTGAATGGTAACTTTATACAAGTTTATGGTAACTTTGTACAAGTGAATGGTAACTTTATACAAGTTTATGGTAACTTTGTACAAGTGAATGGTAACTTTATACAAGTTTATGGTAACTTTGTACAAGTGAATGGTAACTTTGTACAAGTTTTTCATTTTTAAGATGAGTTAGAGTAACACGATCGAACAAGAATATTCAATTGTTTTAACACTATCACTAGCTTTGGGAATAATTTAACATTTATGAAATTATGACTAAAGAATTTTGATGAAACAAACATGCTTGGATCTGCAGCAACTTTTGTGACTAACCAACCAAGATTTTATTCAAAGCCAGGACTGTGACTTCATGTCGAAGTTTTCACTAGAAGAGACATCAAATAATTGTTTATGTGGTTTCCTATTTACAGTAAAACCTGTGGTTATTCCATTTCACTGCTGCTATCTGGAGAGGAGGCTGAAAGGAAATCCTGCATTCTATATAGATTCTTCAGTTGGTGGCCATACTAAGCATAACAATCCTACACAAAAATGACTGATATATTGCAACATTATCTTAGAGAGAATCATGACATAGCTAACATAAAACTATGACCAAAGCATTACACATTAGCAGACGGAGCTTCTCGTGCCATCATATTTGTAATTGAACATACTTTTATCAAAATAGATCCCGTTCACTCATAGATGAATGTGAGCTTCCTGCAAAAACAGGCGACGTAACACGTACTTCCTTTTGCACACTCATTCTTCACTTCTGTATACCATATTGACCACAACAAAGCTTTCAGGATTTAGTCACGTGGTATTTGGATTGCGCCCGCTGAAGCGATGAAAGTCTGCTCTGATTGGCTGAGCTTCCCATATATAACTCCTCAAATGAATGCTGTAGGATTCAATAATCAGAAAAAAGGCTCGTTGGTTGGTCAAAGAGACACTGTTAACACTTGATTGTCATCATATTCGTAGTAGAAACTTATAGCATGCGTATGGATATTGCAGAAGCTGCCAAGGAAAGACAAACTGAACTAGTTCGTTCTATGCTTACAAATAATGGAGGTATTTATCTAAATATATATACTTACCTACATATATACACTTACATACCTACCTATACACATCTACATGAAATAATACTTTTAAAAAATACTGGAACTAACAGACAAAGTTAGTACTAAAAATAAAATGTTCAACAGTTTGTGACGCAGAATGAGGTACATACCGTATTTGTCTACATCCAAAACAGATACACTTAGTTTGAACAAAACTCGATGTCATGTCTCTTTAAAAATGTGTTCGCAATCTTACACATAAATTCCTTGATATACATATTCTCAAATATACATTTCTAGATAATAGACTGCCAAGGTTAGTAGTATAATCTATTTATATATAGGTCTCAAAGTTTGTGTGTCATCTGTAAGTTTGTGTGTCATCTGTAAGTCTGTCCAGCTATAGCTATTAGTCTCTACCAATGAAGATTCCGTGTCAAAGCAGATTTGATCTCGGAACTTCCCTTTCCCCAGGCGATAAGCTAACCAATTGAGCTACGCGAGATGCATGAGGTTCATTGGGGGATATGAATAATTATCTAGGTTAAAGTACGCATAGCGACTCCGCATTACATTACGGTGCAACATCTCTAAAGCTTGCTCTCACTGCTCTCATGAGTAAGTTTGGTAATACGGATACTAACTTGCTCAAATTAGCCATTGGCAAAGTGCCAAGCTAATGGCAAGTGACAGGCAACTGCATTACCTGCCAATGTTTATAAAGTGTTTTTAATACCCATGCAACGCCGGGCATTCTGATAGTACAAACTTAAAAGTGTTCTACATAAGAATTCTTATCAAAGAATGTCAAATAATGTTACGGAATGATTTAAAGTTGTAATTTTTCTCAGCGTCAGAGCTGCATGCGAATACATGAAACCTCAAAAATCTGTAAAAAAGAAGAATTCTCTGAAACTTATGTACACTCGCTGTTTATATGGCCTGGAGATTGTGTATGCACAGGTATATCTGCACAGGTACATATACTGTATGTTTAGGTATATATACTTGTGTATACATGTATATACATAATTTTGCTTCAGCTGAACTCCATCAATGTGACTGAGAATGGCGTGCGGCCACCTACATATTTATCATGCATATTTATACCGGTCATCAGTTAATGAAGTCAAAAGTTTGACCACTGTCTATGGTGTCTACATGTTAGATCAGATTTACTTGTGCAAGTAAAACTAAAACCTTGTAATAATATAGACCATCCATGAACACAAGTATGTCTGTTAGTAATGTAGGTCATCCATGAACACAAGTATGTCTGTTACTAATGTAGGTCATCCATGAACACAAATGTGTCTGTTAGTAATGTAGGTCATCCATGAACACAAGTATGTCTGTTACTAATGTAGGTCATCCATGAACACAAATGTGTCTGTTAGTAATGTAGGTCATCCATGAACACAAGTATGTCTGTTAGTAATGTAGGTCATCCATGAACACAAGTGTGTCTGTTGGACAAAGAAGAACTTTCATGATGAAATTGAGCAGATTGTTAAGAATATTGTAATGAAAATTTTTTTGTAGAACTGACGGATAAAATGATCGAGTCAAAAGACAGGGAATATAACGGCACAGCGCTCTACTGGATGTCTGTCAACGGCGAGTTGGATATCGTACGACGACTCTTAGAGCGGCACGCTGATGTGAACACGTGTAACATTTACAAACACACTCCGTTACACGCGGCAGCTGACATGGGTTTCCTCAACATTCTAAGACTTTTACTTGCGCAGTAAGTATAAAATTTATAAAATCGACAGAGTGTGATCATTTGACATCTCTTATTACGGAGTATTTAAGGAGCTTGTAGTAGACACAGAGACTCTGCTGTTCAGTACTTGGTGTGAGAATAAGGGTTTTGAGTGAAAATATGACAAGCCATCTCCTGTTTACTGACCAGCTTTTAGCCTCAGCTTCCTTATAACAGTATTCAAAGAGGAAGAGTTACTAGGTATTAGAAACTTCCGTCTGCGCGATGTCTCTCAGGCTATTGCCACTCCAATTTGTGCGCTAATAAAAAGTCAGACCAGAAAGCTTGGATGAAAAAATTTGCTGAAGCAATTCTTTAGTGAGTCTTTATTCCTGATCAGTGTGAACCACTTATGTAGTATTAGAAAACCAAGCCATTACGAGTGCTAAAACCAATTAATTCTTTTGTAAATTTTAGAGTTTTGAGCAAAAGAACTGTTTTAAAATTTATTCTTTGTATCATGTTTAGATTTTTAGCCAATATCCTAGTTTATGCGGAGCAAAGCTCTGACACGTGTAGAAGAGAGGCAAGGCTATGCATCAGTAGTGAACAAGAGGTTGAAGAGCTGCGCTGCATAATATTCTGCACTCTAGGCAGTCATGGCTCAATGACTCATGCCTCTAGGTTCGCTCTGAGTCATCTCGACTTTACATTGATAAAATTGACCAAAGCCTTAAGTAAAAATTCTGCAAACAAAACTCTTTACCAGTTTTGATATCATATCAGTAGGACAATATTTTTTAATTGCATTCAACACGTGACACTGTTCTAGATAAAATGCTGTGCGTGGCTTTGAAATACGTATGTCTGATAACAATGTTATTCACGAGAAGCAATGAATTAGCCTGATACTGGTCTGTGATTGGACAATCAATCAACAAATGAGATGAAGCATTTCAGCTGCAAAATACTTACATTGTAAAACAATGACCCGAAGTGAATAGGCATTCAATCTATAGACAGATATATGTCCTAGTTAAGGCTGTCACGGGTGTGAGTAATCGTGCAGGCAACATTCAAACTAATAGCCTGGAACCAGCCGTGTCCCATTGCTGCCTATGTACCGAGCACTACCCTGATACATATGACAAGTGTTCAAGATATGTGGAATAAGTGCTGGAATCAGCAGGAAATCTAAAAGTAGGAAAGGTGTGGTTAAGGACATTAGAGCTCCGTGTAGCACGTGCAGTGTGAGTCCATGGAATAATGAAGAGAAAGTGACATGTGTAGGCTTGATAGATATTTTCTGTTCTTAAGATCATCACACTTACCTTTTGATAGTTGATGGTTTTTTGTAACTCCCTAACCTTCAGCAAAATTAAAAACAGGCACCCGCTGTTGCTTGTCAGATGAATCTAATCCTGATTTTATGACTAGCGACAATCAACAACAGGTTCTTATGAATCCACAGGTTGCAGTGTCATACTTAAATACTCGCGTAGTCTTCCAAAGCGCATCAACCAATTTATATAATTTTACAGTGGTGCCAGAACGGATGTGCTCAATGAAAATGGACAAACACCCCTGCACCTGGCAGCATACAGAGGTAAACATTAATGTAATCTTACCTCCTTTGTACTTCCAATGAGAAAACTTTTCTGAATAATGAAAAACAGTGAACATGTAAAGCACATAGACAAGGTATCCATCCATGCTTTATAAGATGCCAGCTCAATATATTGTGTTGAAGAAATTGTCTTACACTGTCACTTCTATGGCAAGGTAGGCAAACATCTGTTTAAATAGTTTGGTATATTTTCGGTATAGTTTGGCTGTTTACAATATATCTCAACTCTGAATTGAGCATGCATCCCAGCAAAGTCTGACTAAAAAATAGACGAACACAGTAATAAAGTCTACAATAATTATCTTTAAATCAATTGACTTGACGGTTTTTCTCCATCAAGTATTTAGAAAAAAATCAATAAAAGATAACTGGCATTAATATTCGGTATCCGAGAACAGACATCTAAAAACGCTGACCTTCTTTAGATTCCAGAGAAAGTCATCTCCTTTGAACAGTTAGTTGTCTTCAATCTACATGTAGTAACTCGCTGTGAGACTCGCCTCGCGACTGCAATATCATCTTGGGCCAGTATTTGTTCAGTATGGTTCATCATGATGACAAGTCTGTGAGGGTTTAAGGTGTGTGAAGATCATATATGAATTTGCGTTGAATCAATCGCACTAACTCATTTGGTTCAACCATTGGGCTAAGCTTCACTCAAGCATTTTGAGGTCGTGTAGCCTAAGGTTAGTGTGTTTATACTACAGGGAGTGACTGCGAGCTCCCCTAACTACGGGATCCCTTGATTGATTCTCCTGTGGCTGATATTCCGTCTATGTTATTGATAAGCGAAGTTCTTAGATTGCCTTTATAGATTTCTTATTGCGTGTAATTTAAGGCTGGCTAGTCATAGATGTTCCATTAATAACTTTTATTATCTTAAAAGTTCAGTATAAAACTGCTTACCTAAAGGAAGAGTGAAAGCAGTGGCTAATATCATTCTCGTTTGAGTAACGGTGTTAAAAATTAAGTAGGTTGATTAGTTAAAGGGCTGAACTACGATCAGTATGTACATGTAGGTGTTTCAAGTCACACCGCTAAGGGAGACAACTCTGATAAAAAATCCAAGGCAGGTAACTGGAAACCAACTCAGCATTTTACTAAGAGACTTTTGCAATGTCTAATCCAATCAATTGGAAAAGATTGGAACAGAAGGGTTCTGCCTACAGCAGAACCCTTCTATTGAACTCTTCTACAGCAGAACCCTATATTGCAAAACGCCGAAAACACAACAGAGTTTTATTAGAATGTTAACAATAAAACAATTGAATACGTGATAGCGCTATATATCTTGTCTGTTATCAACAAGTTACCAATATCAGCAACGATTAAACATGAATTCTCATACATACTGCATGGTCAATAGCTTTAAATAACAGAAAACTTTCCTCAATGTTTGACTATGCATAGAATTGGCTCACTTTGACCTACAAAAACAGTATTTTTAGTTTAATGAAACATGTTTATACGCACTTCAAACTCTGAACATATAAAAAAAGTTGACCAATAAGACTCCTTCGGTATATTTTCACAGTTAAAACGGAAACAAAATGTTCTATATTTGTGGCCAGCACACATGAGTGAAGCGAATAACTCCTTACGCCTACTAATAAATTGGGGGTGGAAGATGTCATAGAGCTACATATAGAATTAATTACCATTTCATCCAACCTATGATTGAATCACTCAAGTGTGAAACCAAAACAGTCTTCAGATCTCTGAGGATATTGTAGACATAATTTATCAGAATGATCGCTAATAAATTATTTATGTTTAAGGTGTTCTAATAAATCTCGGCGTTGGTTCAGCCGCAATGTTTCCTTCTAGCTAATTCATTGGTATGATGTTCTGTAGCTAATAGTTGCTAGGCATTAGGTTAGCGTTAGACATTAACCAGGACTACATTTTTGGCTTTTCGTTGGCTGAGGAGCATAGGAAGAAGCAAGAAATGGCACCTTCATTATGTAAAACCTTTTGGATACAATTTTTTTCAAAGCACAAGTTTTCAAATTGTAAACAACGATATTTTAGTATATACAATGTATATATGCATATATAAATATATATACATATATATAACAACATAATTGGTATTAAAATATCACTGTTCCTGTTTTGAAAGCTAAACTTAGAATTGTATAGCTCTAGTGATGGCTGTTTCCAGTTAAACTGTTTGCAGTTGAATATTTAAGTTGTGAAGTTTGGTTTTAAACCAAATTATGTACAACACACACCAGTTTGTATCAACATAAATATTGATACCGCTATTCATAACAATATTTGTAATAAAATAAAGAAATTAGAAAAAGGGATTGTCATACACAGAAGTATTAATTTCTATTGTAATAAAAGACAGAAAACTGCAGTAAAGCGTCAAAATAGACTTGTTTATATTTTAGTTATTTATATATTTATGGTGAGAGGTTGTTTGGAAATACATTTCATTAAAGATATTACTACGTGTTCCGCAACAACACAATTATTTATATTTAACCACGTCAATGAGTTAAAAGACAGCTCCAACTTTTTGCACTGGGAGACAACTCCAAATTTACAAGTTGCTTCAGGTTTAAAGTTAAAGATTCAAAATACTCTACAAAACCGTCTCATCAAATTTTCAAACTTGAATAAACTGTTTCTTATTATTTGAGGCAATTGCTTCCTCATTACTGTTAGCCTACACGTGGCTTCTTACACCCTGTGTTTAGCCCGCATGCTTTCTCCTTGTATGTTTTCATTCAGCTTCATACCTATTCGTATTCGTGTTATTCGGTTTGCGTGTCGATCAACAAGCACCACGTACAAGATAATGCAACAATTTAATCTGTAAACCAAACTGTGTAACATTTTCATTTTTCATGTTTTTTCTCAGTCAGCCCTAGAGAAAAACTTAGTAAGAGTTGTGGAGGCAGCAGGCAGGCTGCCTTATCATAATACTTCTGATCGAAATGTAAACAGCATAAATCTTGGCTATGCATTTAAAGAGAGTAAACAGATTTAAAGAGAGCATAACCTTGTCAGGTGTTTTACACAGATGTTCTGTTTGATTAATCTATGTTTATGGCCTTCATTGCACCTTGCAGGCTACTACGATGTAACAGAGTGCCTGATAAAGGCTGGAGCAGACCAAACTATACAGAACGCTAGGTGTTTGACTCCTGTGCAAGAATCAATAGCTATGAACCATACACACGTGGCTAAGCTTTTCTGTAAAGATGACAGCTCTGCAATTAGTCTAGGTAAGGGAGGGGTCAAGGTCTACCTGAATATAGTTTCTTTTGCCTCTAAGTCCCATTACCCTGTTTTGAACATTGGCGTTGTACAAACACGAAATGCATGCTTAAATATGCAATGAGCTTCACCATCTGACTCGTACTCTCACGTTTCTACTCTTCATAGTAAATAAACACATTCTTTATGCATCTCTGAAAAGCGTTGCAAATGGAAAAATGTTTCTACTTAAACTCAAATCGTGAAAAACTCAGCTAAAAACATGCTCAGTATTTCGTCATGGATTATTCATTCTATTACATGATATGTGCTATAGAGGGTGTCCATGTGCTATAGAAGGTCTCCATGTGCTATAGAGGGTGTTCATGTGCTATAGAGGGTGTTCATGTGCTATAGAGGGTCTTCATGTGCTATAAAGGGTATCCATGTGCTATAGAGGGTGTCCATGTGCTATAGAGGGTGTTCATGTGCTATAGAGGGTCTCCATGTGCTATAGAGGGTGTTCATGTGCTATAGAGGGTGTTCATGTGCTATAGAGGGTGTTCATGTGCTGTAGAGGGTGTTCATGTGCTATAGAGGGTCCCCATGTGCTATAGAGGGTCTCCATGTGCTATAGAGGGTCTTCATGTGCTATAAAGGGTCTTCATCTGCTATACAGGGTCTTCATGTGCTATAGAGGGTGTTCATGTGCTATAGAGGGTGTTCATGTGCTATAGAGGGTGTTCATGTGCTATAGAGGGTCTCCATGTGCTATAGAGGGTCTGCATGTGCTATAAAGGGTGTTCATGTGCTATAGAGGGTGTTCATGTGCTATAGAGGGTGTTCATGTGCTATAGAGGGTGTTTATGTGCTATAGAGGGTGTCCATGTGCTATTGAGGGTGTCCATGTGCTATTGAGGGTGTCCATGTACTATAGAGGGTGTTCATGTGCTATAGAGGGTGTTCATGTGCTATAGAGAGTGTTCATGGGCTATAAAGGGTGTCCATGTGCTATAGAGGGTCTCCATGTGCTATAGAGGGTCTCCATGTGCTATAGAGGGTGTTCATGTGCTATAGAGGGTCTTCATGTGCTATAGAGGGTGTTCATGTGCTATAGAGGGTCTCCATGTGCTAAAGAGGGTCTCCATGTGCTATAAAGGGTCTCCATGTGCTATAGGGGGTGTCCATGTGCTATAGAGGGTGTTCATGTCCATGTGCTAATTGAAATTCAAAGCCTCAAAAGTTTTGCATTTTGATGAGTAATAAAACTATCTTTACATTACAAGAGCTGAGTGGCCCAGCGTTTGGTCCTTCTAAAAGTGTCCACAAAAACAAGAGTTTTAAAATGATAATAGAAATCAAGCAGCATTATTTTTATTATTATAGTGTAGCCCTGTTATGTTATTGTTATTGTTATAGAGTAGCTATATTATACAATATGTATGCAGAATATGTCATTAATAAAATTTCTTGGTCAAATAAACCGAGAGTTACAAAACCTTGGTAAACTCATTATATTATATTTAATGTCATACCAAAACTCGGAGACAAACATTCAGAAGAATTCAGAATACTAGGTCAAGGGTTGAGAGTGCTTAGTGCTACTAGGTCAAGGGTTAAAAGCATCTGGGGTTAATTGGTCAAAGGTTGAGAGTACCCAGTGCTACTAGGTGAAGCTGTAGTAATAAATGTGTACTAACAATTTAACTCTGTAACAAGCCAATCCAAAGGTGCTTCAAGATCAAAAGGTACATTTGATAGCCACCACTAGACATATGATTGCCACCACTAGACATATGATTGCCACCACTAGACATATGATTGCCATCACTAGGCATATGATTGCCATCCCTAGACATATGTATGATAGCCGTCACTAGACATTTGGGTGAATCAGTGATCATAAACTAACTAAGCCATGTAGGTTGTGGCAAAGAATGAGGATACAGCTTTGGCTAAGCACGTAAATGGTATGCCGACGAGGATGTAACCTCGACACTGATTGGAGTTTGTTAATGATAAATGATTTTTTGTTGGACTCACATTTTTTTCTCCATTTATACTTAAGAGCCTGGTTGTTGACCTTAAAAGAGGTATTTAAACCAGTCACTTAGCTGAATAAAATTTACCATTTGTGCACTTGGGATGGGAATTCTTGGCTTCGACAATTTTCAATTGTACTTTCATTCTGTAGCAGCAACTGTGAGCTTGTCCCACTGCTGTCACAAAGCTCTCTCACTAGACCTTGTCACCATTTAACATACTTGTTGTTAAAGCCTTGCTCAAACTGGTCACAGTTCATATGAAAAGACCTGTTTTCAAACCAAACATTTTTGTTTGATGCAGACACATTTTTGGTTTGGTTACATATTTTCAACCATATCATGACTATTTCATATATGAACTGCTACCGGTGTGAACAAGGTTGTAAAATGCCAAGGTTAGCAGACCTTATCATTGCCATTCACTAAACCAAGATATGCTAACCAAAACAATTTTTATGCATAGTTTTTTTTCTTTTTTGCAATTATTTAAGGCTAATAAACAGTGACCAGTGTAAGCCTGTCCAATTGACCCAAAGTAACCGACCCAAAGTAACTGACCCAAAGTAACCGACCCAAAGTAACCGACCCAAAGTAACCGACCCAAAGTAACCGACCCAAAGTAACCGACCCAAAGTAACCGACCCAAAGTAACCGACCCAAAGTAACCGACCCAAAGTAACCGACCCAAAGTAACCGACCCAAAGTAACCGACCCAAAGTAACCGACCCAAAGTAACCGACCCAAAGTAACCGACCCAAAGTAGCCGACCCAAAGTAACCGACCCAAAGTAACCGACCCAAAGTAACCGACCCAAAGTAACCGACCCAAAGTAACCGACCCAAAGTAGCCGACCCAAAGTAACCGACCCAAAGTAACCGACCCAAAGTAACCGACCCAAAGTAACCAACCGAGTGACTTTTTGGTTTGTTGATCAATACAGATTGTTCAGCACACTCTGATGTTTTGTGAATCTTTGAGCACAGATTCTGTTTTGATTATAACTAACTTATAAACCAACTTATCAACCAACTTATCAACCAACTTATCAACCAACTTATCAACCAACTTATCAACCAACTTATCAATCAACTTATCAACCAACTTATCAACCAACTTATCAACCAACTTATAAACCAACTTATCAACCAACTTATCAACCAACTTATCAACCAACTTATCAACCAACTTATCAACCAACTTATCAACCAACTTATAAACCAACTTATAAACCAACTTATCAACCAACTTATCAACCAACTTATCAACCAACTTATCAACCAACTTATCAACCAACTTATCAACCAACTTATCAACCAACTTATCAACCAACTTATAAACCAACTTATCAACCAACTTATCAACCAACTTATCAACCAACTTATCAACCAACTTATCAACCAACTTATCAACCAACTTATCAACCAACTTATAAACCAACTTATAAACCAACTTATCAACCAACTTATCAACCAACTTATCAACCAACTTATCAACCAACTTATCAACCAACTTATCAACCAACTTATCAACCAACTTATCAACCAACTTATCAACCAACTTATAAACCAACTTATCAACCAACTTATCAACCAACTTATCAACCAACTTATAAACCAACTTATCAACCAACTTATCAACCAACTTATCAACCAACTTATCAACCAACTTATCAACCAACTTATAAACCAACTTATCAACCAACTTATAAACCAACTTATCAACCAACTTATAAACCAACTTATCAACCAACTTATAAACCAACTTATAAACCAACTTATCAACCAACTTATCAACCAACTTATCAACCAACTTATCAACCAACTTATCAACCAACTTATCAACCAACTTATCAACCAACTTATCAACCAACTTATAAACCAACTTATCAACCAACTTATCAACCAACTTATCAACCAACTTATCAACCAACTTATCAACCAACTTATCAACCAACTTATCAACCAACTTATAAACCAACTTATAAACCAACTTATCAACCAACTTATCAACCAACTTATCAACCAACTTATCAACCAACTTATCAACCAACTTATCAACCAACTTATCAACCAACTTATCAACCAACTTATCAACCAACTTATCAACCAACTTATCAACCAACTTATAAACCAACTTATCAACCAACTTATCAACCAACTTATCAACCAACTTATCAACCAACTTATCAACCAACTTATAAACCAACTTATCAACCAACTTATAAACCAACTTATCAACCAACTTATCAACCAACTTATCAACCAACTTATCAACCAACTTATCAACCAACTTATCAACCAACTTATCAACCAACTTATCAACCAACTTATCAACCAACTTATAAACCAACTTATAAACCAACTTATCAACCAACTTATCAACCAACTTATCAACCAACTTATCAACCAACTTATCAACCAACTTATCAACCAACTTATCAACCAACTTATCAACCAACTTATCAACCAACTTATCAACCAACTTATCAACCAACTTATCAACCAACTTATCAACCAACTTATCAACTAACTTATCAACCAACTTATCAACCAACTTATCAACCAACTTATCAACCAACTTATCAACCAACTTATCAACCAACTTATCAACCAACTTATAAACCAACTTATCAACCAACTTATCAACCAACTTATCAACCACTTATAAACCAACTTATCAACCAACTTATCAACCCAACTTATCAACCAACTTATCAACCAACTTATCAACCAACTTATCAACCAACTTATAAACCAACTTATCAACCAACTTATCAACCAACTTATAAACCAACTTATCAACCAACTTATAAACCAACTTATCAACCAACTTATCAACCAACTTATCAACCAACTTATCAACCAACTATCAACCAACTTATCAACCAACTTATCAACCAACTTATCACACTACACCAACTTATCAACCAACTTATCAACCAACTTATCAACCAACTTATCAACTAACTTATCAACCAACTTATCAACACTTATCAACCAACCTTATCAACCAACTTATCAACCAACTTATCAACCAACTTATCAACCAACTTATAAACCAACTTACCAACTAACTTATCAACCAACTTATAAACCAACTTATCAACCAACTTATCAACCAACTTATCAACCAACTTATCAACAACTTATCAACCCAACTTATCAACTAACTTATCAACCAACTTATCAACCAACTTATCAACCAACTTATCAACCAACTTATCAACCAACTTATCAACCAACTTATCAACCAACTTATAAACCAACTTATCAACCAACTTATCAACCAACTTATAAACCAACTTATCAACCAACTTATCAACCAACTTATCAACCAACTTATAAACCAACTTATAAACCAACATATCAACCAACTTATCAACCAACTTATCAACTAACTTATCAACCAACTTATCAACCAACTTATCAACCAACTTATCAACCAACTTATCAACCAACTTATCAACCAACTTATCAACCAACTTATCAACCAACTTATCAACCAACTTATCAACCAACTTATAAACCAACTTATCAACCAACTTATCAACCAACTTATAAACCAACTTATCAACCAACTTATCAACCAACTTATCAACCAACTTATAAACCAACTTATAAACCAACATATCAACCAACTTATCAACCAACTTATCAACTAACTTATCAACCAACTTATCAACCAACTTATCAACCAACTTATCAACTAACTTATCAACCAACTTATCAACCAACTTATCAACCAACTTATCAACCAACTTATCAACCAACTTATCAACCAACTTATCAACCAACTTATCAACCAACTTATCAACCAACTTATCAACCAACTTATCAACCAACTTATCAACCAACTTATAAACAACTTATCAACCAACTTATAAACCAACTTATAAACCACTTATCAACCAACTTATCAACCAACTTATCAACCAACTTATAAACCAACTTATCAACCAACTTATAAACCAACTTATCAACCAACTTATCAACCAACTTATCAACCAACTTATCAAAACCAACTTATCAACCAACTTATCAACCAACTTATCAACCAACTTATAAACCAACTTATAAACCAACTTATCAACCAACTTATCAACCAACTTATCAACCAACTTATAAACCAACTTATCAACCAACTTATAAACCAACTTATCAACCAACTTATCAACTAACTTATCAACCAACTTATCAACCAACTTATCAACCAACTTATCAACCAACTTATAAACCAACTAATCAACCAACTTATCAACCAACTTATCAACCAACTTATCAACTAACTTATAAACCAACTTATCAACCAACTTATCAACCAACTTATCAACCAACTTATCAACCAACTTATCAACCAACTTATAAACCAACTTATCAACCAACTTATAAACCAACTTATCAACCAACTTATCAACCAACTTATCAACCAACTTATCAACCAACTTATCAACCAACTTATCAACCAACTTATCAACCAACTTATCAACCAACTTATCAACCAACTTATAAACCAACTTATAAACCAACTTATCAACCAACTTATCAACCAACTTATCAACCAACTTATCAACCAACTTATCAACCAACTTATCAACCAACTTATCAACCAACTTATCAACCAACTTATCAACCAACTTATCAACCAACTTATCAACCAACTTATAAACCAACTTATCAACCAACTTATCAACCAACTTATCAACCAACTTATCAACCAACTTATCAACCAACTTATCAACTAACTTATCAACCAACTTATCAACCAACTTATAAACCAACTAATCAACCAACTTATCAACCAACTTATCAACCAACTTATCAACCAACTTATCAACCAACTTATCAACCAACTTATCAACCAACTTATCAACCAACTTATCAACCAACTTATCAACCAACTTATCAACCAACTTATAAACCAACTTATCAACCAACTTATAAACCAACTTATCAACCAACTTATCAACCAACTTATCAACCAACTTATCAACCAACTTATCAACCAACTTATCAACCAACTTATCAACCAACTTATCAACCAACTTATAAACCAACTTATAAACCAACTTATCAACCAACTTATCAACCAACTTATCAACCAACTTATCAACCAACTTATCAACCAACTTATCAACCAACTTATCAACCAACTTATCAACCAACTTATCAACCAACTTATCAACCAACTTATCAACCAACTTATAAACCAACTTATCAACCAACTTATCAACCAACTTATCAACCAACTTATCAACCAACTTATCAACCAACTTATCAACCAACTTATCAACCAACTTATCAACCAACTTATCAACCAACTTATCAACCAACTTATCAACCAACTTATCAACCAACTTATCAACCAACTTATAAACCAACTTATCAACCAACTTATCAACCAACTTATAAACCAACTTATCAACCAACTTATCAACCAACTTATCAACCAACTTATAAACCAACTTATAAACCAACATATCAACCAACTTATCAACCAACTTATCAACTAACTTATCAACCAACTTATCAACCAACTTATCAACCAACTTATCAACCAACTTATCAACCAACTTATAAACCAACTTATCAACCAACTTATCAACCAACTTATAAACCAACTTATCAACCAACTTATCAACCAACTTATCAACCAACTTATAAACCAACTTATAAACCAACATATCAACCAACTTATCAACCAACTTATCAACTAACTTATCAACCAACTTATCAACCAACTTATCAACCAACTTATCAACCAACTTATCAACCAACTTATAAACCAACTTATAAACCAACATATCAACCAACTTATCAACCAACTTATCAACCAACTTATAAACCAACTTATCAACCAACTTATCAACCAACTTATCAACCAACTTATAAACCAACTTATCAACCAACTTATCAACCAACTTATCAACCAACTTATCAACCAACTTATAAACCAACTAATCAACCAACTTATCAACCAACTTATCAACCAACTTATCAACTAACTTATAAACCAACTTATCAACCAACTTATCAACCAACTTATCAACCAACTTATCAACCAACTTATAAACCAACTTATCAACCAACTTATAAACCAACTTATCAACCAACTTATCAACCAACTTATCAACCAACTTATCAACCAACTTATCAACCAACTTATCAACCAACTTATCAACCAACTTATCAACCAACTTATCAACCAACTTATAAACCAACTTATAAACCAACTTATCAACCAACTTATCAACCAACTTATCAACCAACTTATCAACCAACTTATCAACCAACTTATCAACCAACTTATCAACCAACTTATCAACCAACTTATCAACCAACTTATCAACCAACTTATCAACCAACTTATAAACCAACTTATCAACCAACTTATCAACCAACTTATCAACCAACTTATCAACCAACTTATCAACCAACTTATCAACTAACTTATCAACCAACTTATCAACCAACTTATAAACCAACTAATCAACCAACTTATCAACCAACTTATCAACCAACTTATCAACCAACTTATCAACCAACTTATCAACCAACTTATCAACCAACTTATCAACCAACTTATCAACCAACTTATCAACCAACTTATCAACCAACTTATAAACCAACTTATCAACCAACTTATAAACCAACTTATCAACCAACTTATCAACCAACTTATCAACCAACTTATCAACCAACTTATCAACCAACTTATCAACCAACTTATCAACCAACTTATAAACCAACTTATAAACCAACTTATCAACCAACTTATCAACCAACTTATCAACCAACTTATCAACCAACTTATCAACCAACTTATCAACCAACTTATCAACCAACTTATCAACCAACTTATCAACCAACTTATCAACCAACTTATCAACCAACTTATAAACCAACTTATCAACCAACTTATCAACCAACTTATCAACCAACTTATCAACCAACTTATCAACCAACTTATCAACCAACTTATCAACCAACTTATAAACCAACTTATCAACCAACTTATCAACCAACTTATAAACCAACTTATCAACCAACTTATCAACCAACTTATCAACCAACTTATAAACCAACTTATAAACCAACATATCAACCAACTTATCAACCAACTTATCAACTAACTTATCAACCAACTTATCAACCAACTTATCAACCAACTTATCAACCAACTTATCAACCAACTTATAAACCAACTTATCAACCAACTTATCAACCAACTTATAAACCAACTTATCAACCAACTTATCAACCAACTTATCAACCAACTTATAAACCAACTTATAAACCAACATATCAACCAACTTATCAACCAACTTATCAACTAAC